>NC_057811.1:341781055-341810817 GCF_018294505.1 Triticum aestivum
GGGGGCGAACCCCCCTCATTCCCTTCTCCAATTCGGCCTCCATCCTTGGGGGGGGCACCCCTTGTGGGCTGGTGTGTTCCCCTCCTATGGCCCATATCTTTCCCTCGGGGGTTCCGGTAACCCCCCTGGTACTCCGATAAATACCCGATACTATCTGGAACACTTCCGGTGTCCGAATACTATCATCCTATATATCAATCTTTACCACTCGACCATTTCGAGACTCCTCGTCATGTCCCTGATCTCATCCGGGACTCCGAACAACATTCGGTCACCAAATCACATAACTCATATAATACTAAATCATCATCAAACGTTAAGCGTGCGGACCCTACGGGTTCGAGAACTATGTAGACATGAATGAGACACCTCTCCGGTCAATAAACAATAGCGGAACCTGGATGCTCATATTGGCTCCTACATATTCTTAGAAGATCTTTATCGGTCGAACCGTTATGACAACATACATTATTCCCTTTGTCATCAGTGTGTTACTTGCCCGAGATTCGATCGTCGGTATCTTCATACCTAGTTCAATCTCGTTACCGGCAAGTCTCTTTACTCGTTCCGTAATACATCATCCCGCAACTAACTCATTAGTTACTTTTCTTGCAAGCCTTCTTATGACGTGTATTACCGAGAGGGTCCGGAGATACCTCTCCGATACTCGGAGTGACAAATCCTAATCTCGATCTATGCCAACCCAACAAACACCTTCGGAGATACATGTAGAGCATCTTTATAATCACACAGTTATGTTGTGAAGTTTGATAGCACACAAGGTATTCCTCCGGTATCCGGGAGTTGCATAATCTCATAATCGAAGGAATTTGTATTAGATAAGAAGAAAGAAATAGCAATACAACTAAACGATCAATATGCTAAGCTAACGGATGGGTCTTGTCCATCACATCATTCTCCTAATGATGTGATCCCGTTCATCAAATGACAACACATGTCTATGGTTAGGAAACTTAATCATCTTTGATTAACGAGCTAGTCTAGTAGAGGCTTACTAGGGACACGATGTATTGTCTTTGTATCCACATGTATCAAGTTTCCGGTTAATACAATTGTAGCATGAATAATAAACATTTATCATGATATAAGGAAATATAAAATAACAACTTTATTATTGCCTCTAGGGCATATTTCCTTCAGTCTCCCACTTGCACTAGAGTCAATAATCTAGTTGACATGGCCATGTGATTTAACACCAATAGTTCACATCTTTATGTGATTAACACCCATAGTTCACATCGCCATGTGACCAACACCCAAAGGGTTACTAGAGTCAATAATCTAGTTCACATTGCTATGTGATTAACAGCCAAAGAGTACTAAGGTGTGATCATGTTTTGCTTGTGAGAGAGGTTTAGTCAACGGGTCTGCTACATTCAGATCTGTATGTATTTGAAAATTTCTATGTCTATGATGCTCAGTACGGAGCTACTCTAGCTAATTGCTCCCACTTTCAATACGTATCCAGATTGAGACTCAGAGTCATCTGGATCGGTGTAAAAGCTTGCATCAACGTAACTCTTTACGACGAACTCTTTTATCACCTCCATAACCGAGAAATATTTCCTTAGTCCTCTTAGGTAACTAAGGATAACTTTGACCACTGTCTAGTGATCCACTCCTGGATCATATCGTACTCCCTTGACAAACTCATGGCAAGGGATACAATAGGTTTGTTACAGAGCATGACATACTTTATAGAACCTATGGCTGAGGCATAGGGAATGACTTTCATTCTCTCACTATCTTATGACGTGGTCGGGCTTTGAGTCTTACTCAACTTCACACCTTACAATACACGCTAGAACTCCTTTGTCTGATCCATTTTGAACTCCTTCAAAATCTCGTCAAGGTATGTACTCATTGAAAATCTTATCAAGCGTCTTGATCTATCTCTATAGATCTTGATGCCCAATATGTAAGCAGCTTCACTGAGGTCTTTCATTGAAAAATTCTTATTCAAGTATCCTTTTATGCTATCTAGAAATTCTATATCATTTCCAATCAGCAATATGTCATCCACATACAATATCAGAAATACTATAGAGCTCACACTCACTTTCTTGTAAATACAGGTTTCACCGTAAGTATGTATAAAATCATATGCTTTGATCACCTCATCAAAGCGTATATTCCAACTCCGAGATGCTTGCACCAGTCCATAGATGGATCGCTGGAGCTTGCACACTTTGTTAGCACCTTTAGGATTGACAAAACCTTCTGGTTGCATCACATACAACTCTTCTTTGAGATATCCATTAAGGAATGTAGTTTTGACATCCATTTGCCAGATTTCACAATCATAAAATGTGGCAATTGCTAACTTGATTCGGACAGACTTAAGCATCGCTATGGGTGAGAAAGTCTCATTGTAGTCAACTCCTTGAACTTGTCGAAAACCTTTTGCGACAATTCGAGCTTTGTAGACAGTAACATTACCATCAGCGTCAGTCTTGAAGATCCATTTATTCTCTATGGCTTGCCGATCATCGGGCAAGTCCACCAAAGTCCACACTTTGTTCTCATACATGGATTCTATCTCAGATTTCATGGCCTCAAGCCATTTGTCGGAATCTGGGCTCATCATAGCTTCTTCATAGTTTGTAGGTTCGTCATGGTCTAGTAACATGACTTGCAGAACATGATTACCATACCACTCTGGTGCAGAACGTACGTGCTCTGTTCGACCTACGAGGTCCAGTAGTAACTTGATCTGAAGTTTCATGATCATCATCATTAGCTTCCTCTCTAGTTGGTGTAGGGATCACGGGAACGGATTTCTCTGATGAGCTATTTTCCAATTCGAGAGAAGGTACAATTACCTCATCAAGTTCTACTTTCCTCCCACTCACTTCTTTCGAGAGAAACTCCTGCTCTAGAAAGGATCCATTCTTAGCAATAAAGATCTTGCCTTCCGGATCTGTGGTAGAAGGTGCACCCAATGGTTTCCTCAGGGTATCCTATGAATATGCACTTCTCCGCTTTGGGTTCGAGCTTATCAGGCTGAAGCCTTTTAACATAAGCGTCACATCCCCAAACTTTTAAGAAATGTCAGCTTAGGTTTCTTGCCAAACCATAGTTCATACGGTGTCATCTCAATGGATTTAGACAGTGCCCTATTTAATGTGAATGCAGCTGTCTCTAATGCATAACCCCAAAACAAAAGTGGTAAATCGGTAAGAGACATCATAGATCGCACCATATCTAATAAAGTATGGTTACGACGTTCGGACACACCATTACGCTATGGTGTTCCAGGTGGCATGAGTTGTGAAACTATTTCACATTGTTTTATATGAAGGCCAAACTCGTAACTCAAATATTTGCCTCCGCGATCAGATCGTAGAAACTTTATTTTTCTTGTTACAGTGATTCTCCACTTTACTCTGAAATTCTTTGAACTTTTCAAATGTTCCAGACTTGTGTTTTATTAAGTAGATATACCCATATCTGCTTAAATCATCTGTGAAGGTCAGAAAATAATGATACCTGCCGCGTGCTTCAATACTCATCGGACCGCATACATCGGTATGTATTATTTCCAATAAGTCATTAGCTTGCTCCATTGTTCCGGGGAACAGAGTTTCAGTCATCCTGCTCATGAGGCATGGTTTGCAAGTATCAAATGATTCATAATCAAGTGATTCCAAAAATCCATCTGCATGGTGTTTCTTCATGCGCTTTACACCAATATAACCTAAACGACAGTGCCACAAGTATGTTGCACTATCATTATCAACTTTGCATTTTTTGGCATCAATATTATGAATATGTGTATTACTACGATCGAGATTCAATAAACCATTCACCTTGGGTGTATGACCACAGAAGGTTTTATTCATGTAAACAGAACAAGAATTATTCTCTGACTTAAATGAATAGATGTATTGCAATAAACATGATCTAATCATATTCATGCTTAATGCAAACACCAAATAACATTTATTTTAGGTTCAACACTAATCCTGAAGGTAGAGGGAGTGTGCGATGGTGATCTTATCAACCTTGGAATCACTTCCAACACACATCGCCACCTCGCCCTCAACTAGTCTCTATTCATTTTGTAACTCCTGTTTCGAGTTACTAATCTTAGCAATGAAACCGGTATCAAATACCCAAGGGCTAGTATGAACACTACTAGAGTACACATCAATAACATGTATATCAAATATACCTTTGTTCACTTTGCCATCCTTCTTATCCACCAAGTATTTGGGGCAGTTTCGTTTCCAGTGACCATTTCCTTTGCAGTAGAAGCACTCAATTTCAGGCTTGGGTCTAGCTTTGGGCTTCTTCATGGGAGCGGCAACTTGTTTGCTGTTCTTCTTGAAGTTCCCTTTCTGTCCCTTACCCTTTTTTCTTGAAACTAGTGGTCTTGTTAACCATCAACACTTGACGCTCTTTCTTGATTTCTACCTTCACTGATTTCAGCATTGCGAAGAGCTTGGGAATCATTTTCGTCATCCCTTGCATATTATAGTTCATCACAAAGTTCTAGTAGCTTGGTGATAGTGACTAGAGAACTCTGTCAATCACTATTTTATCTGGAAGATTAACTCCCACTTGATTCCCCAGACATTCTGAGCACATGCTCACTGGCTGAGCATTCTCCTCCATGTTGTAGGCAAAGTACTTGTCAGAGGTCCCATACCTCTCGACACGGGCATGAGTCTGAAATACCAATTTTGGCTCTTGGAACATCTCATATGTTCCGCGGCGTTCAAAACGTCTTTGAAGCCCCGATTCTAAGTCGTAAAGCATGGCGCACTAAACTATCAAGTAGTCATCATGTTGAGCTTGTCAAACGTTCATAACATCCGCATCAGCTCCTGCAACAGGTCTGTCACCTAGCGGTGCATCAAGGACATAATTCTTCTGTGCAGCAATGAGGATAAACCTCATATCACGGACCCAGTCCACATCATTGCTAGTATCATCTTTCAACTTATTTTTCTCTAGGAACATATAAAAAATAAACGGGGAGCAACATCGTGAGCTATTGATCTACAACATAATTTGCAAATACTATCAGGACTAAGTTCATGATAAATTAAGTTCAATTAATCAAATTACTTAAGAACTCTCACTTAGATAGACATCCCTCAAGTCATCTAAATGATACGTGATCCAAATCAACTAGACCATGTCCGATCATCACGTGAGATGGAGTAGTCATCAATGGTGAACATCTCTATGTTGATCATATCTACTATATGATTCACGTTCACCTTTCGGTCTCTAGTGTTCCGAGGCCATGTCTGTACATGCCAGGCTCGTCAAGTTTAACCCGAGTATTCTGCATGTGCAAAACTGTCTTGCACCCGTTGTATTTGAACGTAGAGTCTATCACACCCGATCATCACGTGGTGTCTCAACACGACGAACCGTCGCAACGGTGCATACTCAGGGAGAACTCTTATACCTTGAAATTTAGTGAAGGGGTCATCTTATAATGCTACTGTTGTACTAAGCAAAATAAGATGCATAAAAGATAAACATCACATGCAATGAAAATATGTGACATGATATGGCCATCATCATCTTGTGCTTTTGATCTCCATCTCCAATGATCCATCGTCACCGGCTCGACACCTTGATCTTCATCGTTGCATCGTGGTCGTCTCGCCAACTATTGCTTCTACAACTATCGCTAACGTATAGTGATAAAGTAAAGCAATTACATGGCGTTTGCATTTCATACAATAAAGAGACAACCATAAGGCTCCTGCCGGTTGCCGATAACTTTTACAAAACATGATCATCTCATACAATAACGTATATCACATCATGTCTTGACCATATCATATCACAACATGCCCTGCAAACACAAGTTAGACGTCCTCTACTTTGTTGTTGCAAGTTTTACGTGGCTGCTACGGGCTTCTAGCAAGAACCGTTCTTACCTACGCATCAAAACCACAACGGTGATTTATCAAGTTTTTTGTTTTAACCTTCAACAAGGACCGGCCACAGTCAAATTCGATCCAACTAAAGTAGGAGAAACAGACACCCGCCACCCACCTTTATGCAAAACTAGTTGCATGCCTGTCGGTGGAACCAGTCGCATGAACATGTTCATGTAAGGTTGGTCCGGTCCGCTTCATCCAACAATACCGCTGAATCAAAATAAGGCATCGGTGGTAAGCAATATGACGATCACCGTCCACAACTCTTTGTGTTCTACTTGTGCATATCATCTATGCATAGACCTGGCTCTGATACCATTTTTGGGAAACGTAGCATGCAATTTCAAAAAATTTCCTATGCTCACGCAAGATCTATCTAGGAGATGCATAGCAACAAGAGGGGGAGAGTGATCTACATACCCTCATAGACCGAAAGCGGAAGCGATAGAGAACGCAGTTGATGTAGTCTAACTTCTTCTAGCACTGAACCATCAAGCACCGAACGTACGACACCTCCGAGTTCTGCACACGTTCAGCGCGATGACGTCCCTCGCCTTCTTGATCCAGCAAGGTGTCGAGGAAGTAGATGAGTTCTGTCAACACGACGGCATGATGGCGGTGATGGTGAAGTGATCCGCACAGGACTTTGCCTAAGCACCGCGAGAATATGACCGGGGTGTAAACTGTGGAGGGGGGGGGGCGCCGCACACGGCTAACAATTGATGTTATGTGTTCTAGGCGCCCCCTCCCCACGTATATATAGGTGGGAGGGGAGGAGAGGCAGCCATGGGGCGCCCCAAGTAGGAGGAATCCTACTTGGGGTCCTCCCCCCTTTCCTTATTTCCGGAGGGGGAAAAGGGAAGAGGAAGGAGAGAAGGAAGGGGGCGGGGGCGAACCCCCTCTTTCCTTTCTCCAATTTGGCCTCCTTCCTTGGGGGGGGGCACCCCTTGGGGGCTGGTGTGCTCCCCTCCTATGGCCCATATCTTTCCCCCGGGGGTTCCGGTAACCCCCTAGTACTCTGATAAATACCCGATACTATCTGGAACACTTCCGGTGTCCGAATACTATCATCCTATATATAAATCTTTACCTGTCGACCATTAGAGACTCCTTGTCATGTCCGTGATCTCATCCGGGACTCCGAACAACATTCGGTCACCAAACCACATAACTCATATAATACTAAATCGTCATCGAATGTTAAGCGTGCGGACCCTACGGGTTCGCGAACTATGCAGACATGACCGAGACACCTCTCCGGTTAATAACCAATAGCGGAACCTGGATGCTCATATTGGCTCCTACATATTCTACGAAGATCTTTATCGGTCGAACCGTTATGACAACACACATTATTCCCGTTTTCCACGGTATGTTACCTGCCCGAGATTCGATCGTCGATATCTTCATACCTAGTTCAATCTCGTTACCGACAAGTCTCTTTCTCATTCTGTAATACATCATCCCACAACTAACTCATTAGTTACTTTGCTTGCAAGGCTTCTTGTGATGTGTATTACCGAGAGGGTCCAGAGATAGCTCTCCGATACTCGGAGTGACAAATCCTAATCTCGATCTATGCCAACCCAACAAACACCTTCGGAGATACCTGTAGAGCATCTTTATAATCACCCAGTTACGTTGTGACGTTTGATAGCACACAAGGTATTCCTCCGGTATCCGGGAGTTGCATAATCTCATAGTCGAAGGAATACATATTTGACATGAAGAAAGCAATAGCAATACAACTAAACGATCAATATGCTAAGCTAACGGATTTGTCTTATCCATCACATCATTCTCCTAATGATGTGATCCCGTTCATCAAATGACAACACATGTCTATGGTTAGGAAACTTAACCATCTTTGATTAACGAGCTAGTCTAGTAGAGGCTTACTAGGGACATGATGTATTGTCTATGTATCCACACATGTATCAAGTTTCCGGTTAATACAATTGTAGCATGAATAATAAACATTTATCATGATATAAGGAAATATAAAATAACAACTTTATTATTGCCTGTAGGGCATATTTCCTTCAGGACCTCCGAGAGACCTTCAAATAAATGGCACAATTATATCTTAAATTAGAAGGTTCTTTAACTGACCATTTCTAAAAGCAAGTGTTATCATCTTCTACAAGTTGTGATGCGTCCTTGCTCCGCTCATATCCACTTCTTCAGGGGTGCGCTTAAAAGAAAAAAGGAGGCCAGCGGTAGCTAGTAAGAGCAACTTTAATCAGACCCCATACCCATCCCAAATACCCGGGTGCGCTGCCCGGTCACTGTCTGGACGCAAAAATCATATCCAACCGCGCCGCTCAAATTCGGCCCAAACGACCGGACTCACCGACAGTCCCCATATCCAGTCCATATCTAGGACGAGTATGGGACACCCGGACGCGTTCGCCGTGTAGGAATGACCGGAAGGGCCCGCACGATCACATGCAGAGACCGTCGGTCCGACAGACGCCTCCTTCGGTTCTTGTTGCGGATGCATTCATGGCGCCGTGTGGCGTTGCTCCAGCGTGCCGCCTGAGGGAGCAAGTCCGGCTATTTAAGCCGGACGACGGTAACCCAACCCTAGCCCGTCCCCATTCCTTCACTCTCCCTCTCACCCACGCCGCCAACTTCCATCCACCCCATAGCCGCCAGCCATGGCCTGGCAGAGATCGCCACCTATGCCATGTTGACGTTGGAACACCGGTTGTATCTCGAGGAGGAGATCCGGGCAAGGCACGCTGCTCGTGTTGCTGCCAGCCTACCTCCGGATGCGCTGGAGTAGGAGGGCCAGGAGGCCAACCGACACTTCATCCGGCACCAGAGGGCGGAGATGTCGAGCTCTTCACCTCTAGAATGGCTTGGAGTCAAAACATCAGCGAGTCAACGCGACACACAAGGTGAATGACTGACTCAGATGTACTACCATGACGCTAAGGGGTTAAGCGCATTGCACATGCCCATGATCCACCGTCTATTAATGATGGTCTCACGAATGGTAGGCCACTTTGAATTCGCCTCAAGACTAGGAGAAGTAGATCAGGCGCGATCTCAGAGATCGACCAACCGTCGATCCACCAGTCCTCCCAGAAGAGAAGAGAGCAAAGGCTCCATAACCTAATATGAATATTTTGGCTTCAAGCAACTCCAAGATCCACCCTGAAAGTACTTGCTCGTGACAACCACAAATGGTGATGCTCTCTCCCAAGGATATTTCAACAAAGCTCAGCTGTAACTCCTTTGATTGTGACTATGCCAGGGGGACATAGAGCTTAGGGCATCTACAATGGTGAACATCAAATGGAAGCCCCTATTTATCCGCGGACACGTCCGAATGTGTTCACGAATATCCCATTTTTTGGGGTAATCCAATGGTATTCCTCAATTGTTGGTCCCCTTTGTCCAATGCAGAGAGGAGGGAGAAGGGGAGAAAGAACAAGTGGATTTGAGTTGGGGCAGAGTGGTCCTATGCCGAGTTGACAGCATCCATGAACATATTTGGAGTCTCCTACACCGCCCCTTGATTTAGTGCCATAATTATGATGCTAGCATTGTGCAGTTGCTATACGGATGTGTTGGAAATATGCCCTAGAGGCAATAATAAAATGGTTATTATTATATTTCCTTGTTCATGATAATTGTCTATTGTTCATGCTATAATTGTGTTATCCGGAAATCGTAATACATGTGTGAATACATAGACCACAACATGTCCCTAGTGAGCCTCTAGTTGACTAGCTCGTTGATCAACAGATAGTCATGGTTTCCTGACTATGGACATTGGATGTCATTGATAACGGGATCACATCATTAGGAGAATGATGTGATGGACAAGACCCAATCCTAAGCATAGCACAAGATCGTGTAGTTCGTTTGCTAGAGCTTTTCCAAATGTCAAGTATCATTTCCTTAGACCATGAGATTGTGCAACTCCCGGATACCATAGAAGTGCTTTGGGTGTGCCAAACATCACAACATAACTGGGTGGCTATAAAGGTGCACTACGGGTATCTCCGAAAGTGTCTGTTGGGTTGGCACGAATCGAGACTGGGATTTGTCACTCCGTATGACAGAGAGGTATCTCTGGGCCCACTCGGTAATGCATCATCATAATGAGCTCAATGTGACCAAGTGTTTGGTCACGGGATCATGCATTACGGTACGAGTAAAGTGACTTGCCGGTAACGAGATTGAACAAGGTATTGGGATACCGACGATCGAATCTCGGGCAAGTAACGTACCGATTGACAAAGGGAATTGTATACGGGATTGATTGAATCCTCGACATCGTGGTTCATCCGATGAGATCTCGTGGAACATGTGGGATCCAACATGGGTATCCAGATCCCGCTGTTGGTTATTGACCGGAGAGGCGTCTCGGTCATGTCTGCATGTCTCCCGAACCCGTAGGGTCTACACACTTAAGGTTCGGTGACGCTAGGGTTGTAGAGATACTAGTATGCGGTAACCCGAAAGTTGTTCGGAGTCCCGGATGAGATCCCGGAGGTCACGAGGAGTTCCGGAATGGTCCGGAGGTGAAGAATTATATATAGGAAGTCCAGTTTCGGCCACCGGGAAAGTTTCGGGGGTCACCGGTATTGTACCGGGACCACCGGAAGGGTCCCGGGGGTCCACCGGGTGGGGCCACCTATCCCGGAGGGCCCCATGGGCTGAAGTGGGGAAGGGAACCAGCCCCTGGTGGGCTGGTGCGCCCCCCTTGGGCCTCCCCTGCGCCTAGGGTTGGAAACCCTAGGGGTGGGGGGCGCCCCACTTGACTTGGGGGGCAAGTCCCCCCCTTTGGCCGCCGCCCCCCCTTGAGATGGGATCTCTGGGGGCCGGCGCCCCCTGGACCCCTATATAAAGAGGGGGGAGGGAGGGCATCCGCACCCAAGCCCCTGGCGCCTCCCTCTCCCTCCCGTGACACCTCTCCCTCTCGCTGAGCTTGGCGAAGCCCTGTCGAGATCCCCGCTGCTTCCACCACCACGTCGTCGTGCTGCTAGATCTCCATCAACCTCTCCCTCCCCCTTGCTGGATCAAGAAGGAGGAGACGTCTTCCCCAACCGTACGTGTGTTGAACGTGGAGGTGCCGTCCGTTCGGCGCTCGGTGATTTGGACCACGACGAGTACGACTCCATCAACCCGTTCACTTGAACGCTTCCGCTCACGATCTACAAGGGTATGTAGATGCACTCTTTTCCCTCTTGTTGCTAGAAGACTCCATAGATTGTTCTTGGTGATGCGTAGAATTTTTTTAATTTCTGCAACGATCTCCAACTGTGGCATCATGAGCTAGGTCTATGCGTAGTTTCTATGCACGAGTAGAACACAAACTTGTTGTGGGCGTAGATGTTGTCAATTTTCTTGCCACTACTAGTCTTATCTTGTTTCGGTGGCATCGTGGGATGAAGCGGCCCAGACCGACCTTACACGTACGCTTACGTGAGACAGGTTCCACCGACTGACATGCACTAGTTGCATAAGGTGGCTAGCGGGTGTCTGTCTCTCCCACTTTAGTCGGATCGTATTCGATGAAAAGGGTCCTTATGAAGGGTAAATAGAAATTGGCATATCACGTTGTGGTTTTGGCGTAGGTAAGAAACATTCTTGCTAAGAAACCTATAGCAGCCACGTAAAAACTTGCAACAACAATTAGAGGACGTCTAACTTGTTTTTGCAGAATATGGCCAAAAGGATGTGATGAATGATATATGTGATGTATGAGATTGATCATGTTCTTGTAATAGGAATCACGACTTGCATGTCGATGAGCATGACAACCGGCAGGAGCCATAGGAGTTGTCTTAATTTATTTATGACCTGCGTGTCAACATATAACGTCATGTAAATTACTTTACTTTATTGCTAAACCGTTAGCCATAGTAGTAGAAGTAATAAATGACGAGACAACTTCATGAAGACACGATGATGGAGATCATGATGATGGAGATCATGGTGTCATGCCGGTGACGACGATGATCATGGCGCCCCGAAGATGGAGATCAAAAGGAGCAATATGATACTGGCCATATCATGTCACTATTTGATTGCATGTGATGTTTATCATGTTTTACATCTTATTTGCTTAGAACGACGGTAGCTTAAATAAGATGATCCCTCGCAATAATTTCAAGAAAGTGTTCCCCCTAACTGTGCACCGTTGCGAAGGTTCGTTGTTTCGAAGCACCACGTGATGATCGGGTGTGATAGATTCTAACGTTCGAATACAACGGGTGTAAGCCAGATTTACACACGCAATACACTTAGGTTGACTTGACGAGCCTAGCATGTACAGACATGGCCTCGGAACACGGAAGACCGAAAGGTCGAGCATGAGTCGTATAGAAGATACGATCAACATGAATATGTTCACCGATGTTGACTAGTCCGTCTCACGTGATGATCGGACACGGCCTAGTTGACTCGGATCATGTTTCACTTAGATGACTAGAGGGATGTCTACTGAGTGAGAGTTCATTGAATAATTTGATTAGATGAACTTAATTATCATGAACTTAGTCTAAAATCTTTACAATATGTCTTGTAGATCAAATGGCCCACGCTAATGTTGCCCTCAACTTCAACGCGTTCCTAGAGAAAACCAAGCTGAAAGATGATGGCAGCAACTATACGGACTGGGTCCGGAACCTGAGGATCATCCTCATAGCTGCCAAGAAAGATTATGTCCTAGAAGCACCGCTAGGTGACGCACCCATCCCAGAGAACCAAGACGTTATGAACGCTTGGCAGCAGCGTGCTGATGATTACTCCCTCGTTCAGTGCGGCATGCTTTACAGCTTAGAACCGGGGCTCCAAAATCGTTTTGAGCAACACGGAGCATATGAGATGTTCGAAGAGCTGAAAATGGTTTTCCAAGCTCATGCCCGGGTCGAGAGATATGAAGTCTTCGACAAGTTCTTTAGTTGTAAGATGGAGGAAAATAGTTCTGTCAGTGAGCACATACTCAAAATGTCTGGGTTACACAACCGCTTGACTCAGCTGGGAGTTAATCTCTCGGATGACGCGGTCATTGACAGAATCCTTCAGTCGCTTCCACCGAGCTACAAGAGCTTTGTGATGAACTTCAATATGCAGGGGATGGAAAAGACCATTCCTGAGGTATATTCAATGCTGAAATAAGCGGAGGTGGAGATCAAAAAGCAACATCAAGTGTTGATGGTGAATAAAACCACTAAGTTCAAGAAAGGCAAGGGTAAGAAGAACTTCAAGAAGGACGGCAAGGGAGTTGCCGCGCCCGGTAAGCCAGTTGCCGGGAAGAAGCCAAAGAATGGACCCAAGCCTGAGACTGAGTGCTTTTATTGCAAGGGAAGTGGTCACTGGAAGCGGAACTGCCCCAAGTACTTAGCAGACAAGAAGGCCGGCAACACCAAAGGTATATGTGATATACATGTTATTGATGTGTACCTTCACTCGTAGTAGCTCCTGGGTATTTGATACTGGTGCGGTTGCTCATATTTGTAACTCAAAGCAGGAGCTGCGGAATAAACGGAGACTGGCAAAGGACGAGGTGACGATGCGCGTCGGGAATGGTTCCAAGGTCGATGTGATCGCCGTCGGCACGCTACCTCTACATTTACCTACGGGATTAGTTTTAAACCTCAATAATTGTTATTTAGTGCCAGCTTTGAGCATGAACATTGTATCAGGATCTCGTTTAATTCGAGATGGCTGCTCATTTAAATCCGAGAATAATGGTTGTTCTATTTATATGAGAGATATGTTTTATGGTCATGCCCCGCTGGTTAATGGTTTATTCTTAATGAATCTCGAACGTAGTGTTACACATATTCATAGTGTGAATACCAAAAGATGTAAGGTTGATAATGATAGTCCCACATACTTGTGGCACTGCCGTCTTGGTCACATTGGTGTCAAACGCATGCAGAAGCTCCATGCAGATGGACTTTTGGAGTCTCTTGATTACGAATCATTTGACACGTGCGAACCATGCCTCATGGGTAAGATGACCAAGACTCCGTTCTCCGGAACAATGGAGCGAGCAACCAACTTATTGGAAATCATACATACTGATGTGTGCGGTCCAATGAGTGTTGAGGCTCGCGGTGGCTATCGTTATGTTCTCACTCTCACTGATGACTTGAGTAGATATGGGTATGTCTACCTAATGAAACACAAGTCTGAGACCTTTGAAAAGTTCAAGGAATTTCAGAGTAAAGTTGAGAATCAACGTGACGGGAAAATAAAATTCTTACGATCAGATCGTGGAGGGGAATATTTGAGTCACGAATTTGGCACACACTTAAGGAAATGTGGAATAGTTTCACAACTCACGCCGCCTGGAACACCTCAGCGAAATGGTGTGTCCGAACGTCGTAATCGCACTCTATTGGATATGGTGCGATCTATGATGTCTCTTACCGATCTACCGCTCTCATTTTGGGGCTATGCTTTAGAGACTGCCGCATTCACTTTAAATAGGGCTCCGTCGAAATCCGTTGAGACGACACCGTATGAATTATGGTTTGGGAAGAAACCTAAGCTGTCGTTTCTAAAAGTTTGGGGATGCGATGCTTATGTCAAGAAACTTCAACCTGAAAAGCTCGAACCCAAGTCAGAAAAATGCGTCTTCATAGGATACCCTAAGGAAACCATTGGGTATACCTTCTACCTCAGATCCGAAGGCAAGATCTTTGTTGCCAAGAACGGGTCCTTTCTGGAGAAAGAGTTTCTCTCGAAAGAAGTAAGTGGGAGGAAAGTGGAACTTGATGAAGTACTACCTCTTGAACCGGAAAGTATCGCAGCTCAGGAAGATGTTCCTGTGGTGCCTGCACTGACTAGAGAGGAAGCTAATGATGATGATCAAGGTACTTCAGATCAAGTTACTACTGAACTTCGTAGGTCCACGAGGACACGTTCCACACCAGAGTGGTATGGCAACCCTGTCCTGGAAATCATGTTGTTAGACAACGGTGAACCTTCGAACTATGAAGAAGCAATGGCGGGCCCAGATTCCAACAAATGGCTTGAAGCCATGCAATCCGAGATAGGATCCATGCATGAAAACGAAGTATGGACTTTGACAGACTTGCCCGATGATCGGTGAGCCATAGAAAACAAATGGATCTTTAAGAAGAAGACGGACGCGGATGGTAATGTTACCATCTATAAAGCTCGACTTGTCGCTAAGGGTTATCGACAAGTTCAAGGGGTTGACTACGATGAGACTTTCTCACCCGTAGCGAAGCTGAAGTCCGTCCGAATCATGTTAGCAATTGCCGCATACTATGATTATGAGATATGGCAAATGGACGTCAAAACGGCATTCCTTAACGGCTTTCTTAAGGAAGAATTGTATATGATGCAGCCGGAAGGTTTTGTCGATCCTAAGAATGCTAACAAGGTATGCAAGCTCCAGCGCTCCATCTATGGGCTGGTGCAAGCATCTCGGAGTTGGAACATTCGATTTGATGAGATGATCAAAGTGTTTGGGTTTACACAGACTTATGGAGAAGCCTGTGTTTACAAGAAAGTGAGTGGGAGCTCTGTAGCATTTCTCATATTATATGTGGATGACATACTGTTGATGGGAAATGATATAGAATTCTTGGGAAGCATAAAGGCCTACTTGAACAAGTGTTTTTCAATGAAGGACCATGGAGAAGCTGCTTATATATTAGGCATCAAGATCTATAGAGATAGATCAAGACGCCTCATTGGTCTTTCACAAAGTACGTACCTTGACAAGATATTGAAGAAGTTCAATATGGATCAGTCCAAGAAGGGGTTCTTGCCTGTATTGCAAGGTGTGCAATTGAGCACGGCTCAATGCCCGACCACGGCAGAAGATAGAGAAAAGATGAGTGTCGTCCCCTATGCCTCTGCCATAGGGTCTATTATGTATGCCATGCTGTGTACCAGACCTGATGTAAACCTTGCCGTAAGTTTGGTAGGAAGGTACCAAAGTAATCCCGGCATGGAACACTGGACAACGGTCAAGAATATCCTGAAGTACCTGAAGAGGACTAAGGATATGTTTCTCGTTTATGGAGGTGACAAAGAGCTCGTCGTAAAGGGTTACGTCGATGCTAGCTTCGACACAGATCTGGATGACTCTAAGTCACAAACCGGATACGTGTATATTTTGAATGGTGGGGCAGTAAGCTGGTGCAGTTGCAAGCAAAGCGTTGTGGCGGGACATGTGAAGCGGAATACATGGCGGCCTCAGAGGCAGCACAAGAAGCAATCTGGGTGAAGGAGTTCATTACCGACCTAGGAGTTATTCCCAATGCGTCGGGCCCGATGACTCTCTTCTGTGACAACACTAGAGCTATTGCCCTTGCCAAGGAGCCCAGGTTTCACAGGAAGACCAGGCATATCAAGCGTCGCTTCAACTCCATTCGTGAAAATGTTCAAAATGGAGACATAGATATTTGTAAAGTACATACGGACCTGAATGTAGCAGATCCGTTGACTAAACCTCTCCCTAGAGCAAAACATGATCAACACCAGAACTCTATGGGTGTTCGATTCATCACAATGTAACTAGATTATTGACTCTAGTGCAAGTGGGAGACTGTTGGAAATATGCCCTAGAGGCAATAATAAAATGGTTATTATTATATTTCCTTGTTCATGATAATTGTCTATTGTTCATGCTATAATTGTGTTATCCAGAAATCGTAATACATGTGTGAATACATAGACCACAACATGTCCCTAGTGAGCCTCTAGTTGACTAGCTCGTTGATCAACAGATAGTCATGGTTTCCTGACTATGGACATTGGATGTCATTGATAACAGGATCACATCATTAGGAGAATGATGTGATGGACAAGACCCAATCCTAAGCATAGCACAAGATCGTGTAGTTCGTTTGCTAGAGCTTTTCCAAATGTCAAGTATCATTTCCTTAGACCATGAGATTGTGCAACTCCCGGATACCATAGGAGTGCTTTGGGTGTGCCAAACGTCACAACATAACTGGGTGGCTATAAAGGTGCACTACGGGTATCTCCGAAAGTGTCTGTTGGGTTGGCACGAATCGAGACTGGGATTTGTCACTCCGTATGACGGAGAGGTATCTCTGGGCCCACTCGGTAATGCATCATCATAATGAGCTCAATGTGACCAAGTGTTTGGTCACGGGATCATGCATTACGGTACGAGTAAAGTGACTTGCCGGTAACGAGATTGAACAAGGTATTGGGATACCGACGATCGAATCTCGGGAAAGTAACGTACCGATTGACAAAGGGAATTGTATACGGGATTGATTGAATCCTCGACATCGTGGTTCATCCGATGAGATCATCGTGGAACATGTGGGAGCCAACATGGGTATCCAGATCCCGCTGTTGGTTATTGACCGGAGAGGCGTCTCGGTCATGTCTGCATGTCTCCCGAACCCGTAGGGTCTACACACTTAAGGTTCGGTGACGCTAGGGTTGTAGAGATACTAGTATGCGGTAACCCGAAAGTTGTTCGGAGTCCCGGATGAGATCCCGGAGGTCACGAGGAGTTCCGGAATGGTCCGGAGGTGAAGAATTATATATAGGAAGTCCAGTTTCGGCCACCGGGAAAGTTTCGGGGGTCACCGGTATTGTACCGGGACCACCGGAAGGGTCCCGGGGGTCCACCGGGTGGGGCCACCTATCCCGGAGGGCCCCATGGGCTGAAGTGGGGAAGGGAACCAGCCCCTGGTGGGCTGGTGCGCCCCCTTGGGCCTCCCCTGCGCCTAGGGTTGGAAACCCTAGGGGTGGGGGGGGGCACTTGACTTGGGGGGCAAGTCCCCCCCTTTGGCCGCCGCCCCCCTTGAGATGGGATCTCTGGGGGCCGGCGCCCCCTGGACCCCTATATAAAGAGGGGGGAGGGAGGGCATCCGCACCCAAGCCCCTGGCGCCTCCCTCTCCCTCCCGTGACACCTCTCCCTCTCGCTGAGCTTGGCGAAGCCCTGCCGAGATCCCCGCTGCTTCCACCACCACGCCGTCGTGCTGCTGGATCTCCATCAACCTCTTCCTCCCCCTTGCTGGATCAAGAAGGAGGAGACGTCTTCCCCAACCGTACGTGTGTTGAACGCGGAGGTGCCGTCCGTTCGGCGCTCGGTCATCGGTGATTTGGATCACGACGAGTACGACTCCATCAACCCCGTTCACTTGAACGCTTCCGCTCGCGATCTACAAGGGTATGTAGATGCACTCTTTTCCCTCTCGTTGCTAGAAGACTCCATAGATTGTTCTTGGTGATGCGTAGAATTTTTTTAATTTCTGCAACGATCTCCAACAGGATGCAAGTAATTCTGCAACCCAATGGCCAGGTCAAATTATTTAACTAGTACCCCGAGCAATTCGACCATCCAATGGCTAAAACCTTAGGGACACTCCAACGTAGATCACTTGTTAGACGTCATCAAATGTCCACGGACAAGTTCAGACGTGTTCACAGACGGCGGGCCAGGCAGAGGCGATCCGACCATATCCACCAAATGTTCGCCTAAGGGCAACTCCAATGCGGGTCACCAAATCGACCGTAAATGTTTGAACTAAACACTCCAAACACTCTTAGCCATCCAACGACTGCCACCAAAATTGTCCGGACTGGTCTAGGCATAAGTAATCCCGCAAACCGGCACCAAACATTGGGGAGGGGGGGAGTCTCGATGACCTCCACATCGGACGCCGGACTGCAACACCCCAGATGTTTGATGAGGAGCAATCGTAGGAGGAACGGATGTTTGATGAGGAGCAATCGTAGGAGGAGGCCGCCCTCATTGCCTGGGAGGAGGAGGAGGATCGACTTATGCGCTAGAGGCCACGCGGAAGGATCCTGTCTTCGATGAGCACCCGGTTTGGAATCACAAAACACACTTTATTGTGTGGAATATCCGACATGGCTCTATGTTGATCCCTTATGAGAAGGAGGAGAGACCTCGCCCACACAATTCATAGTGGCCACCACGTGCTCCAGATTGGACGATGACGGCTCGGATAGTGGCGGCAATGGTGATGAAGGTGCCTTGGCCTCGGAGACTACCTGTCCACCTCTATGAGCACCGTCTAATAGCTCACTAGTTTTAGTCAGAATTAGGTTAAATTCAAATTGAATTGTTCAAATTTTGTTTGTTTGGTTATAATATACCAAACTTTGTTTGAATTTTGTCCGTTTTCTTTCATTTTCGTCTATTTGTGCGTCGTCCATTTCATATGATCCGAACATGTGGTGACTGATTGGACGATGGGCATTCCGCCCGCTGTGTGCAAAACATTTTGTTCTATAAATTTGGTGGTCCCAATTAGAGTTGCCCTAGAGGACGATGTATGTGATTTAAGACGCCGGGACCTATCCAAACAAATTTGATGAGCCGTGTTAGATAGAAGTGTTCGGACCATCCGATCCAAATGTTTACCGGCGTTTATAACGGTTTAACTGAGTTACGAGTACAGTCAAACAGAAAGACCGAAGATCCAAGCGCCCGCCGCCCTCTCTGTTCCTGAATGATACTCCTACCCAGCCCGCTCGTGCGGCGATGCCTCGCCCTCCTCCACTCCAAGAACGCGATCCCCCTCGCTCCCACCACCACCGCCCAGCTCCATGCTCTCCTCCTAACGTCCGGCCACCTCCACCACAGCAGCATCCATCCCCTCTTCATGCTGCACTGCGCCAGCGGCCGCCCCCCCGACGCCCACAACCTGCTCGCGCAAATGCCCCACCCACCTCCGGTCTCCTTAACGAACTCGCTCCTCCGCTCCTATACCGGCCTTGGCCACCACAGGGAGGCCGTCGCACTTTACTCGCGGATGCGCGGCTTCGACCACCTCACCTTCCCCTTGGCCGCCAAGGCCTGTGCCGGCCTCCACCTCAGCCGCCACGGGCGTGCTGTGCACTGTCGCTCGCTCGCCGCCGGCTTCGGCGGAGACGCGTACGTGCAGAATGCGTTGATATCCATGTACATGAGCTGCGGCGATGTTGCCGAGGCGGAGGCGGTGTTTGGTGCGATGCAGAACCGTTCGGTCGTGTCCTGGAATGCGGTGATTGCTGGGTGCGTCAAGAACGGCTGTGCAGAAAGGGCGTTGGAGGTGTTTGGCGAGATGGTTGGTGATGGTGCTGGGGTTGACCGTGCCACAGTTGTGTCTGTACTGCCAGCTTGTGCGCGAGCCAAGAATTTGAGCATTGGAAGAGCTGTGCACCGGTTGGTTGAGGAAAGAGGCTTGGGGGACTATGCAGCGGTGAAGAACGCGCTGATTGATATGTATGGGAAGTGCGGGAGATTGGAGGATGCTCGCAGGGTCTTCGATGGACATAAATATGACAAGAATGTTGTTTCTTGGACAGTGATGATTGGTGCGTACGTGCTGAATGACCGTGTGGACGAGGCCTTTAATCTTGGTTTTGATATGCTCATGACTGGTGGTGCACCATGGCCGAATGGAGTGACCATGGCGTATCTACTCTCAGCTTGTTCCAGCTTGCCGTCATGGAGGCGTGCCAAGTGCATGCACGCAATGTGCATTAGACTTGGGCTTGAATCAGACATCGTTGTTGAGACTGCACTTATTGACACTTACGCGAAGTGCCATAAGATGAAGATGATGGAGTTGACACTTGAAAATGGCTCACGGCGGACAGAAACATGGAATGCAGCTATCTCTGGTTATAGTCGCAGTGAACGGGAGAAGAAAGCTGTAGAATTATTTAAGCGGATGATTGGAGAATCGGTGCGCCCAGACTCTGCAACACTTGCAAGCATCCTCCCGGCCTATGCAGAATCTGCGGACCTGGGACAAGCAAAGAACATCCACTGTTACTTGCTGGCTCTTGGGTTTCTTCGGAGCACATCGATCAGAACTGGTTTAGTCGATGTGTATGCCAAGGCAGGTGACCTGGACATGGCATGGACACTCTTCGACGGGCTACCTGAAAAGGATGTTGTTGCCTGGACCACCATCCTCGCTGGGTACGGTATGCACGGGCATGCCCGAACTGCCATCCTGCTATATGACCGGATGGTGGAGCTGGGGGTGAAGCCGAACACCGTGACCTTTGCCTCCCTGCTGTACGCTTGCAGCCATGCAGGCTGGATAGACGAAGGCCTAAAGCTATTTGAGGACATGCGTAGCATTCACGGCGTGGTGCCAAATATCGAGCACTACCTGTCCCTGGTCGACATGGTTGGGCGTGCTGGGAGGATCAAGGAGGCCTACCGCCTCATCAAAGATATGCCATTCGAGCCGAGTACCTCGGTGTGGGGTGTTCTGCTGGGTGCTTGTGTTCTACACAAAAATGTTGAGTTTGGGGAGATTGCGGCGAAGCATTTATTTGAGCTTGAGCCGGACAACACCGGGAATCATGTGCTCCTTGGGAACATATATGCTGCAGCTGACAGATGGAACGATGTTCAGGATGTCTGGAAAATGATGGGAAGAAAGGGCCTCATCAAAGAACCGGGATCTAGTTTGGTCGAGGCATGGTCTGAACAATGCAGAACAGCGATGTTATAGAATGCAAGTCTTGCACTCGTGTCAGATATATCAAAACGATTTTTTCTTTACATGACACCATAAAAAGGAAGTGTCTTTTAAGAGTAAATACACATCATCCCATGTACCCTTGTTTTGATGCTGCAACGATTTGGCTGAGGGAGGGTCTGTCTATTATAGGGACGGGTGGTAGCGCGCATGTTGGTTGGACACAAAAGTTTCTGGTTCTCACACACCAAGGAGGGGCCATGCTTGGTCAAAAGCCCCTCCCCGGACGTGGTGGCATCGTACAGCAGGCCTCCCTATATTTTGCCTCCGCTCTCCTCTCTTTCAGGCCTTCAAATCTTGCCCCTGCTTGCGCGGCTGCACATCCCCCCTCCCTTCCTTCCTCTTCCCCTCGCCACGCCCCTGTTTGCTTCTCAACCCGAGAAAGGAAGGAAGGAAACAAGAGAAAGCATCAACCATGGTGAGTAGAGCCCAACCTCATTCTTTCACAATGCTGTTCAAGGAACCGTTCCCTTATAACTGGGTATGTGTTAACACGTTATGGGAATTCCTTGTTGCAAGTCGAATTCCGCGTCAGGAATGGCCGTTTGCGACGAATGCAAACTCAAGTTCCAGGAACTCAAGGCGAAGAGGAGCTTCCGCTTCATCGTGTTCAAGATCAATGAGAAGGTGCAGCAGGTGGTGGTGGACAGGGTCGGGGAAAAAACCGAGAGCTACGATGATTTCACAGCCTGCTTGCCAGCTGACGAGTGCCGCTATGCAGTGTTTGATTTTGACTTCGTCACTGATGAGAACTGCCAGAAGAGCAAGATCTTCTTCATCTCTTGGTAACACCTGCTCGGGTCACAAATATTGTTTGTTTTATTTTTTTAAATGACCAAATCATTTTCATAGTATATTACAGAGTTCTGATTCAATCTTATGAATATGGATGGGATTAAGTTTGATAAAATCACCTCTGCATGTTAGATCAATGCATTTTGGCATTTCATTTTATTCTTGATCATTTGGTTTCTACAAGCAATAACTGAACACACCCTTTGCCACTTCTGGAGCAAATTAGCACATTTATTCCGTTGTCCACAAAAAGTTACAGATTTGTTTCATATTACACAGGTGACCAAAGTCTGTAATTTTGTTAGATCAGCTTGCAAAGGAACCGGGAGGGCACTTACTAGCTTATTTACCACACGAGAAATGGAAACAGAAATCCAACGTAGGAAGCATGGATTTTAAGAAATCAATATTAGAATCTCAAGAACTTGGTATTAAATTTTTGAATCCAAATTTGCGTTACAGACCGTAGCGCCAAGGAAGACATGTCTTTTATATATATTGTAGTGGACAGTTTTCAGTGTGACATCAAAAATTAAAACTTCAAAAAGGCCATAGACTGTTTCTTCTAACAAGCTGCTTCCTGGTTTCAGTGTTCTGGAGTCTGTACATAACGAATTGTCTGCGATATCGTAAATCCTTAAGCATGATCGTGTAAATGCACGACAAAACAGAACTGGTTCCTGCTACTTTCAGCCGAAAACTGAAGCAGCGTTTTGCGCATCTTGCTGTTTCTTCCACAGGGCTCCTGACACATCAAGGGTGAGGAGCAAGATGCTGTACGCGAGCTCCAAGGACCGCTTCAAGAGGGAGCTGGATGGCATCCAGGTGGAGCTACAGGCGACCGACCCGAGCGAGATGAGCATGGACATCATAAAGGGGCGAGCCCTCTGAAGAAGAAAACCTGAGCCCAGCTACTTACTACGTACACCGACACCCACCCCAGGAGCAGGAGCAGAGGAGGGCCTTGGTCTGCACCAGCTCCTGTTCTTGTAGTTCCTCCCCATCCATTTTCCCTGTCATTCTTTTCCTGGAAGCAAAGTGTTGTGTTCTGTATGAGACTGTATGCCGTCTTCATTCTTGTTATCCCCCGTGTTTGGTGCCATAGTCTCTGACTACTGCTGTAAACTTAGAACATATTTGCATTTGATGCCTGGTGTGAAGCCTAATGTGGCGTAGGTAACCGCCGATTTTCACAAAAGAAGACTTATTTATCTCATCTGTTGTTCTTGTTCATGTACTTCCCGATACTGTGATCTGTCTATATATTTATCAGGAACCTTTGCCGTCGCAACAAATCATATTTTGGGGTGCAAACAGACATGCCCAGATTGCAACAGATGCGCAATTGTTCCTTCAAATAATTGTACTACATTGTTTCTGGACGAGTGGATTAGATTGATTGCCCCCAAATAATTGTACATTGTTCCACAAAAGCTGGAACAGAGACGATTACTCTGCAATCTGGAACAGAGTGCATTGCAACATTTACAATATCTTCAGCTCTAGAAGTTTACGGCGAAGATGAATTGATCATCAGCTACTCCTCCTTCCTGGGCAACTGGCGATTGCCACCTCCTTGCCGACATCGGCACCAGCGGCAGCGAGGCCAGGAGGAGAGTTTGCGGCGTCGGCGAACCAGGGGAGCTTGAGCGCGCCGGCAGTCGGCAGCCGCTTGTCTGGGTTGCATGCGAGAAGGCCCTTCATGACCTCATATCCTTCCCCGGACAGCATCTGTCCTCCGGTATCACCTTGCGCAGTCGGCTGCGCTGCCCCAGTTTCAGCGGCGGCATCGTGGCAGCGAGCGGCAGGGAGGTGAACCCCGGCGACGTTGTTGGCGCCGCCTCTCCTTGCAGCGCCGCTCTTCTTCTTCCTCTCGTTGCCTCACACAACTCTCTTATGGTTTTTCTCTATCTTCTTCTCTCAAGAACACAAGAACACACACATGGAAGAAACTCAAACACACATACACGCATGGACCAAGAAGGAGCACAAATGCTTTGCCATAGGCTCTTCTCCTTGGCGAACACACAGGCTACATATTTTTCTCAGCCCTCTTTTTTATTCATCAATGCAACATATATATACACAAAGGTTAGGCACTCATGTCATGCAGCCCACGGCTCTACCTAGACCCACTACTCCACTAAACTCTTCATGCACTAACCACTAGCTAACACACCGGCCTCTCCTTGACTCGGCTACTCATCCAACATGCACGGCTCAATTAACTAGCCCACTAACCTACTAACTCCATGCACTACATGCATGCCCGCGTACACCGCTCGAGTAGCTCCTTCTCAGCAGCGCACGCCGCGCTTATACGCGCACAACGTGGCCGGCGTCCAACAGATCACCAACGGCCTCTGACTCAACCTTCACCTACACGACGGACACGAGCACGAACTCATGGACCTAGACCTACACGGTGAACGCCAACGCGAGAACAGACTCACGCGTCACCAACACGAATGCTCGCCACGGTGCTGCGTCCCGCATGTCCCGCACGATCCGACGCGCCCGACGAGTCCGACCGCACCAGTACGCCCCGCACGTCCCGCACGCATCCGACGTGCCCGACGAGCCCAACTGCACCAGACGCCGTGGCTTATTCCAACACACACCCTAAGCCACGACGTCGCCGTCGTCGGAGTTGGGGTAGCTCCCGTCGTCGATGTCGCCACGACCGCGGACTCGACCTGGCGCGCTGACGCCGATCGCCACCGTGCTTGCTGCGTCGTCTCCGGCGACATACGCCGAGCTCCTTCTCTGCCGGCGACACACGCCTGGCGTCCCTCGGTGACAAACGTTGTTGATGGCGTCGCGCTCAAACGCGAGCCTTCCCAGACGCCGCTTCATGGCGTAGCACCGCGCCGCTGCGGCCTCCACCGACGCGCCGCGTTTCCGTGCCCCCACGATCGTCGCGCCGAGCCACCGCGTCCTCTGCGCCACCACGCAGGTCCTCCGCGACCTCCTCGTCTCCGCGACCGCCATGCTCTTCGGGCGTACGACATCACTCCGCACCACCGCGGACTCGTCATGCGTCGCAGTCGCCATGCGCTCGCCGCGCGCTGCGGCCTCCATGTTCGACACGCTCGGCGCGCGCCCCGCGGTCGCCGCCGCGTGCCGCGGCAACCCCCGAACCTGGTCGCTCTGATGCCAATTGTTGGCGCCGCCTCTCCTCGCAGCGCTGCTCTTCTTCTTCCTCTCGTTGCCTCACACAACTCTCTTGTGGTTTCTCTCAATCTTCTTCTCTCAAGAACACAAGAACACATACACATGGAAGAAACTCAAACACACACACACGCATGGACCAAGAAGGAGCACAAATGCTTTGCCATAGGCTCTTCTCCTTGGCGAACACATAGGCTACATATTTTCCTCAGCCATCTTTTTCATTCATCAATGCAACATATATATACACAAAGGTTAGGCACTCATGCCATGCAGCCCACATCTCTACCTAGACCCACTACTCCACTAAACTCTCCATGCACTAATCACTAGCTAACACACCGGCCTCTAACTTGACTCGGCTGCTCATCCAACATGCACGGCTCAATTAACTAGCCCACTAACCAACTAACTCCATGCACTGCATGCATGCCCGCGTACACCTCTCGAGTAGCTCCTTCTCAGCAGCGCACGCCGCGCTCATACGCGCACAACGCGGCCGGCGTCCAACAGATCACCAACGGCCTCTGACTCAACCTTCACCTACACGACGGACACGAGCACGAACTCATGGACCTAGACCTACACGGTGAATGCCAACGCGAGAACAGACTCACGCGTCACCAACACGAATGCTCGCCACGGCGCTGCGTCCCGCATGTCCCGCACGCACCTGACGCGCCCGACGAGCCCGACCGCATCAGTGCGTCCCGTACGTCTCGCGCGCATCCGACGTACCCGACGAGCCCGACTGCACCAGACGCCGTGGCTTATTCCAACAGACGTTGCACCGTCCGGCGTTCCGAGCACCCCGAAGATAGTCCAGAGATAAGCGAACTCCACGGGGCAGTGCGGCATGTCGATCAGAGCAGTGTCCACGCCCCGCAGCAGTATGTCGCCGCTGACGAGCTCCGCCATGACGCAGCCGAGCGACCACGCGTCCGCGAGCGCGTCGTAGTCCGGCTTCCCATGAGCATCTCCGGCGCGCGGTGCCAGTCCGAAGTCGCAGATCTTCAGGACTTCCCCGCCTTCCAGGACGAGGACGTTGCCGGGCTTGATGTCGCGGTGGACAATGCGGCGCTCCTACATCCCCTCGGCGCCCGTTAGGAGCTGCCGCATGAAGGCGTTTCTCGTGCAGGAAGCGGCTGAGGCTCTGCCCGACGAACTCCATGACAAGGCCGACTTCGCCGGTGTCGGGATCCCGCACGGTGCAGTGGAAGCCGACGACGTGAGGGTTGCCGCTGCACGCCTCGAGGAAGCGGGCCTCCCTCAGCAGCTCGCGCGGGTCGGCGGGCTCGTCGGCGCTGTCCGGCGACGAGCCGAGGAACTTGATCGCGACTGTTTGACCTGTGGCGCGGTGACGGCCCTTGTAGACGACGCTGTAGGTGCCCTCGCGGAGGTAAGAGCATCTCGACTCGTTCGGCCCCACGCGCACCCGGCGCTTTTACTTTGGCCCTTCGGCCGGCGCTTTCTTGACCTGGGGCGATTTGTTCCGAGCCACGCTCCAGGTTTCGGCCCCAAAATGCGTATAAATTCAAATTTAACCTTTCCCGCTAAAAAAAACACAACAAGTTCAGCGATCAACGGCTGCCACAAAGTTCGGCGATCACCATGCCATAGTTCGGCGGTCAATCATGCTCTAAAGTTCGACGTTCAAAAGGAAGGACGCGTAGGCAATGCATCAAACGGCGTCGGACTAGCGGGAGTCGGCGTGCTCGTCGTGGAGGCATCATCACTCGGGCTTGGCGGCGGCGTTGAGGTCAGCGTGGGAGTTGGCGCGGCCGTCGACGACATATGATTCAAGATGAGGCCACGCTCCGTCAGGTACCACGCGTTGACCTGCTCGTCCATCGTTGACATGTCCGCCCCCATCATGAATGCCAGGTTGGTGTTCCACTTCTTCGCGACGACGTTGGTCCGGAGTAGGTCGAGCTTGACGGCGTTGTTCGTCATCAACACCGACCACCGCGCCTCGGATTTCTCTTCCCTCTGGGCCACGTGGTTCTTGGCGTCGGCGATGCACTGCTCGATGGACACGTGCAGGCGCTCGGTAGCCGGTGCGGCGTCCTTCGCCATCTTGGCTCGTTTGTTACCGTCAGGGCGCCCATCTGCCGCCCCCGGCGTGGGCGCGTCTGGCTTATACGTCTCCTTGGCCTTGGCGAGGGTGCGCCGGACATCCGCCCACTTCTCGCACTTCTCGATCCGGGAGAACACGTGGAGGTACTTGAACTCTTGGTCGGTGTTGTTATCCTGGCGGAACATGGCGAACATCCGAACCATCTGCACCGAAGAACAAGTGTCGGCGACGCACACGGCGAAAAGAAGCGAGAGCCGGCGTCTGTGCATACCTGACCCTCGACGTTGGCGCCGCTTTCCAGGCGAGCCGCGATCTCCTCGACGATTCCATGCCATTTGTTGCAGGCCATTTGGATGATCGCCCAATGGTTCGACATGGCCTTCGAGCCGCGCTGCATGTGGATGGTGGCGAAGTAGGGGTCGACCAACTTGCGCTCGTCGAACTCCGACTTGATGCACTCCCAGTACGTGTCGGCATTCTGGTTCGTGCCGGTGATCGGGTCGAGGCAGACGGTCTTCCATGCTTCGGCGAGGCACTCGTCTTCTTTGGACGTCCACTTGACGCGCGGCTCGCCGGTCCTGCCCCCCCCCCCGCTTCTTCTTTTCCCCTTTCCTCGCCGGTGTAGGCGCTGGATCCTCCTCCTCCTCCTCCTCCTCCTCGCCATAGTCGAGTTCGTCGTCCATGTCGCCGGTAAGGTCCATTGTATCGTCTTGCGCCTGGAACCCGAGGGAGGTGGCGGCGGCCGAGCCGCTCGTGATGATCTCGTCCATGTCGGATTTCGTCGCGTCGGGGTTGCCGAAATGCGACGACGAGACTTGCGAGAAGTGCAGGGCGCCACGGCACATAGACGGCGTAAGCCGGCGGCGAGTAGGTATACAGGGGTACTGTACGCCGGTGAACACGGGCGAGGGCGTGCGCTGGTCGGGGTTCAGACCGGAGGGTGAGGCGAGTTGGCCATGCAGAAAGGTGATGTTGGGGTTGAATCCGCCGTGCGCGTCGCCGTCGCCGGAGCCAGGCGAGGGTGCGCACCCCCAGGGCTGTGGCGACGGTGAGAAGCTGGCCGGCGACCCGACGTGAAGGCAGCTTGTGGGCCGTGGCCGCCGGGTGGATTCATCATCCCTGCGCAAGACGCCTCTGCCTGCTGCGCCGCCGCCCTGTCCCGGGCCCTCTTGGCGTTGAGCCTGTTCCGCCGGTCAGTGGTGACAGCCTCCCGGCGTTGAACCTCCGCCTTCACATCGGCGTTCGACATGCCCGGTGGTTTTGCCGGCGGCGCCCTCGGCTTCCTCTGCTTCGGCTGGGTGGCATCGACAACGGCAGCGGTGCGAGGGGCCGTATACTTCTTCGGCGGCATGGCGGGATGGCGGGGAGAGGGAGGAGAATGGCAGGAGAAGAGGGGCAGAAGGGGGACTGGAGGGAAATGGAGGGGGAAAGCAAGGGATCGCAGGAAAAAAGTGCCGTCTCTCGCCGATAGAGCAAACCCACACACTTTTTTATTTCGGCCGGCGCCCCCAGGCGGCCCCCGGGGGCTTGGGTTCGGCTCGGGTTCGCCGGCTGTTATTTCGGCCCAAACCGGCAATAAACAAGGTCCTGGGGCGCGACTCGGCCGATTTTTCGGCGCCGACGCTATAAAAAGAGCCCTGGGGGGCATGTTGGGGGCGAGTGGAGATGCTCTAAGGCTATAGGCAGAATCTCGGTAGTAGCGCGGGTTAACAACTCAGGCTGCTTTTAAGTACCCCTCCGTCCCAAAATAGGTGTCTCAACTTTGTACTAACTTTAGTACAAAATTGTACTAAGCTTGAGACACTTATTTTGAGACAGAGGGAGTAGTAAGTAGCGTCGGGGCAGAACATGCGCTATAGGTAGAACTTAACAGTAGCGTTGAGTGCCTCGACACGCGCTCCGCAGTGCTCCCACGGGCTGGCCGCAGTAGCAATGTGCGTCGTCGAACCGCGCTACTACTAAGCCCGTTAGTAGTAGCGCGATGCCACAGCCCCCGCTGCTACTGTGGCCAGCCCGGGCCCAGCTCCCCGGCCCACATAGCAGCGGCGTTGGTCCTGGCCCCCCACCCATACCCCAGCGCTACTCCTAAGCAAGCCCTTCTTCTTCCCCTGCGGCCTGTTCCACTACCTTCCTACCTCACACTCTCTCGCTCGCTCTTTGTGCCGCCGCCGTCGCCGGTCGTCGTCCCCAAGGTATCTCCCTCCTCCCTCGTGCCTCCCTCCCTCCCTTCCTCCCTCCTCTGGCCGCCCGCCGTCTACGCCCTCCTCCCTCCTCCTCTTTGCCCATCG
>NC_057811.1:341811084-341821955 GCF_018294505.1 Triticum aestivum
TTCCTCCCTCCCCCATCTATGCTTTTGGAATAAAATAGAACATATAGGTTATATGAATAGAATGTAGGTATTTTGAATAGAATAAAATAGAAAATATAGGTAGAATGGAGGTTTTCTGAATAGAATAGATAGGCAGAATTTTGTTGTAGAATATAGGTAGGTACGTAGAATGGTCTTTTGCATAGAATAGAAAACTAGTGAATAGGTTTTTTGAATATAAAAACTTTAGTAATGTTTAGTAATAGAAATTTTTAGGTATAGAAAATTTTCAATTATAGAAATGTATTGGAATGCTATATGAGAAATTTTTAGGTATCAAATTTAGTAAAAAAAATTAGTAAGAAAATTTAAGTATATAAATTTTTAGTAATATTGTTTTTCAATATATAAATGTATTGGACAAGTTAATTATTTTTATGTCATTGTCAATGTGTCATCAAAGAATGTTATATGAGATTTGATGATTTAAAATTTTCACTCGGTGGAATATGCAGGCTTTGTAGACACTACAGGAATCAGGCACTTTGTCGTCTGCCATGGCTGACGGCAAAGGCATGCCTGGCGAACGGCAAAGGCCTTTGCCGTCAGTCAGCAGATGGCCCCACGTCCGGCTAAACGAACTACGGCAAAGGGCTACTTTGCCGTCTGCTTTAATAAAGCAGATGGCAAAGGAGTTTGCCATCAGCCATCCAGGGCAAGCAGAGGGGTAGGGTTAGGTCCGTTAAGGGGTTAACGGCGTGCTTTGTAGTCTGCTGGCAGACGGCAAAGACTGCTTCTTTACCATCTGGCAGCAGACGGCAAAGTGCCCAAATAGGCCAGCCCAGGTGCCCCCCCAGGAAGATGCCACGTGGTTACCTATGTCGTCTGCTGGCAGACGGCAAAGTGTCCAAATAGGCCAGCCCAGTGCCCCCAGGTTGCACAGGTAGCTGCCACGTGGCAGCTTTGCCGTCTGCCAGTAGAAGGCAAAGTGCCTGTATTGTCCATGTTTATTCAGTTTTTTCTTAAATTCAATATATATATATATATATATATATATATATATATACACACACACACATAAACACTATTCTGATCACGGGATCAGAATAATATTCTGATCACAACCTGAACTGCCTGAGTAACGCGCCTGAACTTCCCACTGTACGTACCCGACCTTCGGGCTATCTTCGCAACCGTGGCTTCCCCCATGAATTATTCTGATTAGTCGTGTTCTATATGATGTTACACTCCGTTTGGATGTTGATATTCAGGGCCATGGAATTGAATTGGCTCCAATATCAAATCTCTCAGACTTTGATATTGACATTGAACTTGAATTCTGTTGTTTGGATGTGCACGATATTGACATTTGGAATTCGCATGAGAGGCTAAATTCGGAAGCTTGTTTGGATGGTCATTCTCTACATTGGAATTGCACTTTGATGTAATTTCTTTATAAAGAAAATGGTGTCAGTACACTGGTACCTATACATTTTGTCATTGGTTTTCAGTACCAACTATATATATGTAAGGAGCAGTAGCAAGTATTGTTCTGAGACAACACTCTGGACAGTAGCAACTACCATGTGAACTAGCGTTCTGAATCTGAAATGCATGAGCCTTCATAGTTCAGACAAACATCGGCTGAATAAATGAGCTCATACATACATCAGCTCGTACATACACGACACTACAAAGATCAAAATCAGATCTATGCAGTTCAAGAACTCCACAACGAAATCTGAAGAATCATTCAGATCAATTTCGACAGTGGTTCCCAACATGTACATTAGCGCGTATGCCAAATTAAATAAACACTTCAGCATCGGCTACTGATGCATTGTTTTCCACATCGTGGCCTGCCGAGTACCAAAACGGAAGGACCAAAAGCAAAATTTGTATCAACATCTCACGACTATGAGCTGCAAAAGGTTAAAGAAAAAAACTGAGAATAGTAGCACATGTGGGCGGGGATTAGGGCTTCTGTGTAGGGTTAGGGAGGGAGCTAGGGGACGGTGGAAACGGGGCTACAGGAAGAAGCAACCATGGGGGTAAGCGGCGGTCGTGCCATCTGCCATGGGAGGCGGGTGTACAGAGGGACGAGCGCGTGGGATGGGTCAGGTGGACGCGCATGGAGGTGGGCCCACACGGGGGAGGAGCGGACCCGCCGGAGAGAGGAGAGAAGAGAGAAGGAGGAGGAGGAGGGAGGAGAGGTCCGACCTGCGCCGCCGGAGCTCCCTGTCGTGTCTCTGTTCGTCTCCTCTCTCGCTTGGTTGTCTGTTTATTTTCCCTCGAGCGTGGGCGAAGCGGTAAGTTAGGCGCTCGATCCCGAATATCAGGCAAAGTCGAGCTCCTATGCTCTGAATTCGGCAACAGCTACGCGGGCTGTGAATGCGAGCCAGCCAATATCTTGGCCCAATTCAGCCAGTCAATACCCTAACCATCCGAACAATGGCATTCGGGCTACCCAATGCCAATATCAATTTCAAGGCCTCAATATCAACATCCGAACGAGGTGTTAGTGTAATCTAGAAACATTTTTTAGCAACTAAATACCGGTTTTAAATAGGAATCTCGCTCGTTGGTTGATTTTGTTCTCGGGTTGTGATGAAATTGCGTTTTTTGCAATATTACTGCCTGAGTTGTTCGACCTGAACTTCTCACAGTGCTAGGTTGAACTTCCGCCAACATTGCCCAAATGGGACTTGCGATATACCGTTTGAAAGCTATGGACACCAGTATCATGACCCAAATTAAATTTTTGGCAAAATGTAAGCGGTTTAAGAGCAGTTTTGAAAACCGTTTTTTATACAAAAAACGTGAATCATATTTTTGATTGCATTTCTAAACCGTTTATCGGAATGAGGCAAATAATATGGCGTTGGAAAGCTGCTGCAAAACCGTTTCTTCCACATGTTGAAAGTTTTCTCTAATTCCCTATGGTTAAAGAGTAATTTCGAAAATCATAAAATTTCGCAAACCGAACAGTTGAGTTCGTATTTTCGATGACATTTCTAAACGGCTAATCCAATTGAGGCAAATGATATGGCATTGAAAAGCTTATGAAAATGCGCTACTTTTTCATGTTGAAAGTTTTTTCTAATTTTAAACGGTTTAAAAGTAATTTAGAAAATGGTCTAAGTTGCACCGAGTTTGTATTTTCAAGCTAATTTTTTAACCGTAAGTCCGAATGCAGCAAACGATATGGCGTTGGAAAGCTTGAGGAAATGCGAAACGTTTTTCTGTATATTGTTTCTCCCAATTTTTTACTGTTTCAAGTCAATTTTTAAAATGGCTAAAAACGTATTTTCATCGTAATTTCTACAAACTTTATCAGAATGGGGCAAATAATATACCGTTGAAAATCTAGGGAAAATGCGAAACTTTTGCATGTTGATTGTTTTCTCTGATTGCTAGCCGTTCTCAAGTAATTTCGAAAACGGCGAGATCATTCGTTCTGCCTCTATCGCGAAACAGATTATTAGAAAATGCACCGCGTGAAGAACTTGAACTTCTCGGCATGCCTACTTGAACTTCACTCTATTTTTCACGTGTTCTTTTTGCTCGTAGATCTCCATCCACTCAATGGAATTGAGCAAGTGATATACCGATGGAAAGGTGCTGTAAACACGCAACTTTCCCGTGTTGATCATTTTTTCATACTCGCGACGGTTTTAAAAGTTTTTCATCCGAAATTCATTTAGTGTAATAGTTGAACTTCTGTGGCAGTTCTGTTTTGAACTTCACTCTGTTTTTGACGTGCTGTTTTTTCCCGTAACTCCCAAACCACTTACCGAAATTGAGCAAATGATATACCGATGGAAAGCTGTTGAAAACACGCAACTTTTTCGTGGTGATCTGTTTTTCATACTCGCGACGGTTCAAAATATATTTTTTGAATGCGTAAAAATGTGTTTTTAACGGTATACATAAAAACTTTTAAACCATTCATCGGAATATAACATATAATATACCGTTGGAAAGCTTATGAATAGGAGCATCTTTTTCATGTACATAGACGTTACAAATTTTTGTCGTTTGAGAGCAGTTTTAAAATGGCAAAAACAACGTTGTTTTTGCCTGTTTTTACATGTAATTGAAGGTCGGACATCTCGCACTAGAGATCTTGAACTTCACCGAGAGGAGCACGTGAACTTCTTTGCAACAAACCTTTTAAGCTTTTTGTTTTGTATTCGTATATTCTTATCTGAAACGCATTCCGTGTAGTAGTTGAACTTCCCACTGTTTTCACCTTGAACTTCTGTCACGTATTTTTGTTCAACCTCTCTCACAATTTTTTTTAAGTTTTTCGGGCCAAGCACCTGAACTTGTAACAATAAAACTTTTTGCCTTTGCTTTTTCATTATTTTTTTCATACAAAACGCACACTGTGTAGTACGTGAACTTCTGTTTTTTTAGAATATGAAAATATTGAAGTTTTTGTAATTAATATCGGACTGCTTCGTTATTTCAAATTAAACTTCTTGGATTATCGTTAGTAAGTGGGAAATTCGAGTTTTTTTAGTAAATATCAATCTGCTTCGTTTAAAAAAATTGAACTTCTTGGTTTTATTATCTAGTAACGACGAAAATATGAGTTTTTCATATATAGGATTTTTTTTTCGTTTGTAATTTTCTCATCCATTCGTTAGTGTTACACAACTAATATTCTTTTTGAACAAACCTCTATCACAATATATTTTTTACTTTCTCCGACCGAGGACTTGAACTTACACAAATTATATTCCTGTCGTTTTGAAGTAAATTAGAAAATGACGAAATCATGATTTCTGCCTTCATCGCGAATGAAAATGCACTGCGTGAAGTAGTTGAACTTCTCGGGCATGTCTGTTTGAACTTCACTCTGTTTTTGACCTGCTGTTTTTTGCACTACGTGAAGTAGTTGAACTTCTGGGGCATGTTTGTTTGAACTTCACTCTGTTTCACTTTATTGTATATTTCTTATATGAAATACACACCATGTAGGACGTGAACTTCCGGTTGTTATCACTTTGAACTTCTCTCTGGTTTGAGAGAATTATTTTAAAACACAAAAAACAACATATTTTTTTATGTATTCTGGACATCTAAATACATGATGAACCTCTCTCACAAGAATTTTTTGAATTTTTCCTCGCCGAGCACTTGAACTTCTAGCAACCATTTTTTTCGTTTATGAGTTATTTTTAAAAGTGCAAAAAATGACGTTGTGTTTTTTAATTTTTTTGAACAGGTAAATCCTAGGTTTTAATAAACTCCGAACTTCTCTGTTATTTCAATTTGAACTTCACCTTTTTATATTTTTGAGTAAAGAATTGTATTCGATTTTTATACGGAAAAAATCGAACATGGAAATACAAGGTGAACCTCCCTCGCAAGAATTTTTGAACTTCTCCGGACAGAGCACTTGAACTTCTTTCAACAAACCTTTTAAGCTTTTATTTTTCTATACTTTTATTCTCACCTGAAATGAGTTCCTTGCAGTACTTGAACTTCTCGTTGTTTTCACTATGAACTTCGATCACATTCTTGTGTGTACGTCGAATCACGCACTATTGAAAGTCGGACATCATTTTTTTGCAATTTTAAAACATGTAATTGGAGGTCAGACGTCCCGCAATATAAATTCTGAACCGTGAACGGAGGTGCACGTGACCTTCTTGCAACAAATCTGAGCACATTTTTCGCATGTGAATTTTGCGTATAAACATTTATTTTTGAACTTCTGTATTTTATATGTAAGAACTTCTGATTTATTTCAAAAATAATGGAAAAGCGTACCATAGCACAAGCGCACCGAACACACGCACACACGACCATCTTATAAAATCCTAGTCTTTTAATAACATACAAAAACATAAAAAAAATGGTTTTATTTCTTTTAGTAACAGAAAAAAATCCTAGTCTTTTAATAACATCAAGCCGCTCAGTGTTTTAGATTTGAACTTCTAGGGGTTTTTTAAAGGGAGAAAGTCCCTTTTTTTTTATAAATTTGTGTTGAAATGCTTCATTTTTTTAGTTTGGCCTTCTTGGGTTTGTAATAAACATTGGACTTCTTCGCCTTTTAAATTTGAACCTCTAGGTTTTCTAGAAACGGGAAAGTCCATTCTTTAATATAAATTTTGAAATGATCAACTTTTTAAATTTGAACTTCTAGATTTTTTAAGAAATAGGGAAAATCCTTTTTTAATATTTATTCGACTGCTCCGGCCTTTTATTTGAACTTCTCATTTTTTTCTTTAGTACCGGAAAATACGAGTTTTCCTAGCAAATATCGAACTGCTTTGGTTATTCAATTTGAATTTCTAGGTTTTTAGAAATTTTGAAAATCCTTTTTATATGAATTTGTCACTGCTTTGTTTTTATTTTGAACATCTAATTTTTTTCTTTAGTAGCGGTTACAAATCTGAGTTGTTAGTAATCATTTAATTGCTATGTTAATTTAATCTGAACTTCTCAATTTTTTTAGAAACGGGAAAATTCATTTTTTTATAAATATTGAACTGATCTGTTTTTTAAATTTGAACGTCTTGTTTTTTTTGCTTTAGTATAGGAAAATAATTTGATTTTTTCATAAATTTTGAATTAATCCTTTTATTGAAAAAAAATTCGTGTCAGGAATGCCCCTGAACTTTTTTTTACGGCGAACCACCCCATGTTTGGTTTTCATACATTTTCATTTGTATTTTCCAAACTTCCTGATCTATTAGCCTCTAAAATCCCAAACTTCCGCAAACTATTTTTTTATTGTTTGTCGAAGCGTACTTCTATTTATTTAGTGAGCGAGCTTCTAAATTTTGAAAAGTGAGTGTCTATTTTTTTAATGCACCGAGAGATGGACAAATATAAAAGTTGTAAGTTTTTTAGATAGGCAAACAACCTTTTTGTGAACATGTATTAAGACCACACACACACACTGGAGGACCTATGCAACACACACACACACACACACACACACACAAGAGCACACACGAATGCTCAACAAAAGAAAAAAAATCTGAGTGCACACATGTGAGCTCGCAACACACATGCAAACGCACGAGCACACACACACAGGAGACATCACAGTCCGGACGCACGCAGCAGACACACTAGTCTTATTAGTAATTATACTTCATAGTGCTCTTTCTTGATTTTGACTTTTATGGAACTCTTCTTTTGAACTTCTGATTCTGAATATCTTCATATAATCACGAGGCCAACAGGTTTGACTGTATGAACATTCAATTATCTGCACTCTGAACTCTGAAGTATACTACTGTAGTTCTAGAGCAACCTCTGCCATTCAGTTATCTGAACTCTAGCTAAAGTTGTTCAACTTCGTGCCAAATTGCAGACGAGCACTTACGTGTAGCAGTAGTAGGGGAGCGAAGCTTCATGACATGGGCTAAGTGGGGATGACGACGGCAGGTCTTGCAGCCTGCAGCAGCCACAAAAAACGGAGCATGTACACAAACTCATGGATAGTAAAGTCTTCTGCATTTTTGCGCAAACTTTTTCCTGGTACACATATGTGACCTTCTCCCATCTTTTTATTTGAACTTATTTTCAGGAGAAATTTGCTGCCGTTAGTTTTCTTCACATATAAGGTAAGACAAACAAACTCATTTTAGCAAAACTAGATGGTGGTCAGAAAATTTGTCATGTTGTCGACATAGGTACACAAGTAACTGAATTTTCATTTGAGGTAAATTATGCAAATACGAGCACACACAAAAACCACAAAAGCAACATACACTTGACCATTTTCTAATGAGTAGCTATACTGACGCATTCTTTTTCCAGTTTTAGATTGTTCAAATCTACCTACAAGAATAATACGTGGACTAAATTGGAGGGATATGAGTTTCAGAAATGAAAGGAAGTTGCAGCACGCTCCAACTCCATGAGCAGAAGAAGAACCAGGGGACAGCTCGTTATGCGTTCGAGGTGCGCATGAGCAGTTGCCGTGGAAGCAACAGAAGCTAGGGGTGGGTCTGTCATGTTTTTGACGTGCTGACCGCCGTCGACAGAGACGAACGTGTGCCAGGTGGGATCAACCGCGTTGGTACAGTAAACTGCTGCTGGTCCAACCACTGATCCGTCCGCAGTTCACATAACGCCCAACCTGCAATAGAACACGAAGAAATCAGAGCTACACGAACTTGGAGAAAAGAGGAGCGCAAGGAGTAGTGGCTCTCGCCGGCTGTGTCGGGGCGTGCACACCAGTGGAGTGGATCGAACGAGCGGCACCTTAGGACGAGCGAGAAGGCGTGCAGCTGCAAGGTTAGCTGGGAGATGGGGGATCCCGGTCGTGTGCAGCCGAGCCAGGGGATGCAGTGGCCGGCGAATGTGCGGCGGTGGGGGTGTGGTGGGGATCGAGGGCGGCGGCGGGAGGCGATTTGGGAATGGAAAGAGGTGCGCTGGGGATGGGGCCCGGCGCCGGGAGGCGCTCCAGGGCTGGGGCGGTGGCCGCGAGAGGCGCGCCGGGGCTGGGGCGGCGGCCGCGAGAGGCGCGTCGGGCCGGCAGGGTCGTCGGCGAGAGGCGCGTCGCCGGAGCCGGGGGCTGGAGGTGGGTTGGGGGTGGATCCGCGCCGCCGTGGGGATTCTGGGATCGGGACGGGCCGGCGCAGTTGGTTTTCTGTGGATCTCGGGAAAGACTGATCGGGCCTACATAGGGACGCCGTGATACAAATATATATACAGCCGGTCTATTATGCTAATATTAGCAGAATAACTATTCTAATTCTGATAACATTTCCGCACCGCACACTCAATGCAAGTGCACGTCATTGTTTGAACCAAGTGTGTTGCAGTACGAGTGAACTTCCCATCGCAAAAAAAACTGCATGCTGTGTTTTTTCGGTACCTTTTTTGTTGTAATTTTTTAACCGTTTATCGAAACAAGGCGTGTAATATACAGTTGAAAAGCTATGGATTATGCGCTACTTCAACATGTTGAACACTTTTCGAGATTCCACACGGTTTAAGAGCAGTTTTAAAAATGATGCGGCCCATGACGAGTGGCAGCGAGCGTTTTTTCGCGATTTCTTCTAAACCGCTTGTCGGAATAAAGCAAATGATACACCATTGGAAAAATATCATCGAGGCGCATCTTTTTCATATCTATTATTTTCTCTAATTCGCTACGGTTTAAAAGCAGTTTCAAATTATTAAATCGCGGAATTCTGTTTTTCAAATTTTTTCTAATTTTTGGTACTGTTTTCGCTCCAGTTTTCTAACCGTTTGGCGAAATGAGGCGTATGATACGCCGTTGGAAAGCTACAGACGAGGCACAATTGTCATATGTTGAAATGTTTTTGAGATTCCTTACGATTTTTAGTTAATTTTGAAAATCGTGCGGCTGACGACGAGAGGCAGCGGCCATTTTTCGCGAAATTTTTATGAACCACTGGTTGAAATGATTCAAATTATACGTCGTTGGAAAGATATCGATGAGGCGCAACTTTTTCATGTAGAACACTCTCTCCGATTCCTTACGGTTTTGGAGCAATTTTGATTTTAATGAAATGCGGACACTGTTTTTTCGTGACACAAAAATCATCGTTTGTACTGCATCAGACAACAAACCGCACTGCTTTAGACTAAAACACGCACTTCATCGAACGGACAAGTGCACTGCATGATTTCTTTTTTGTGGGACGTAAATTTTCCCAAACGAGGTAGCAAACCACACTGTTTTAGACTGAAAACCGCACAACATGAGACAACCAAGTGAACTTCATGATTTCTTTTGTCGAACGTAAATTTTCTCAGACGAGTTTTTGTTGTCTTTTTTTTCAACATTTTTTTATGAACAAGAGTGGACCGCAGAGACGAGGGCAAGTGAACCGCGACATATATCAAAGTGAACCACATTACTATCTTGTTGTTTCGCTAATTTTTTTACACTTTCATGTTGCACGCAAATGAACAACATCACTCTCAAAAGTGAACCACATCGAGGACCAAACGCACTGCAGGTGTTGCATTGATATAGTGAACCACTTAGGAGTTTTATAGCTAACCAGGCGAGAGAACAAAGTGAGCTTCACATCTATCTGATTTTTTTACACAGACACACACATACAAAATTTGTACTCTCTACCAGTCGAACCACAAAAAATTATATGGGCTACATGAACTTCCGTTTTTCACAATGAAGTGCAGATCTCAGCAACAACAAAATTGAGTAACTGGGCATGCAACCGAACTGCATCACTTCATCTTCCCTGCAAAGAGAAAAGTAAAATGAACCCCGAGAGCAAAAGAACAACAGATTGCAATTTTCACTCGATTTCTCTTCACAGAAAACACACAATGAACTTCATCCACATATTTCTGTTTTTCAACAATTGCAGCCCACACAGAGTCGTGGATCTGACAAAATAATGAATACCTTGGACTACACTGCAAATCTGAAAACTAAAATAAACTGAACCCCGTGATACCCCTAGCCAAACTACAGCATGGGACACCCTGTTTTTCTAGTGGACTTGCTAATGATAGTACTACCAGCGAGCCGTGGTGGTGCAACCTGCGCATGGACCACACAGAGAGGAGCAGCGAACTGCATGCGGCACCGAGGCCGAGCTGCACAGAAAAGGAGGTGGAGGTCAGCAGGATGTGCAGCTCGTTAGGGAGGAGCAGGGCTCCAGACCCGGGAGCAAGGGAAGTGGTGGCCCGGTCAAGGTGGGGATTGGGTGGGGAGGGATGGGAGGCAGGGTACCAACGCAGTTCCACCGCGGGCCGGAGTCGGAGTACTGCGCGAGCACCGTCGACGGATACGGCCGCCTGAGGAGCCGTGGCCAGGCGGGGCTCGTTGGGTAGGGCGCTGTGGACGGCAGCAGCTGCCCGTGCTGGTAGCCCGTCGTGGTGGCGCGGGGACGGCGGGAGGGAGGAGCAGAGAGGAG
>NC_057811.1:341822531-341835565 GCF_018294505.1 Triticum aestivum
AGGAGGTTGAAGAAGGGGGGAGTGGATCGGGGAGGTTCGTGCGGTCTTGGTGGGGTGGGAGGGGGTGGGGATTGGGATCGGGCAGAAGTGGGCACATCGGTTGGTTTTTTAGCGCGGTTCCTTGCGTGTTTGCACGTGTGTTAGTAGAATAAGAATCAGTGTTAGCAGAATAAGGTCTTAAGGGGTGTTATCATAATAGACCCACCCTATATATATATACATTTGAAAATACTTTCAACAAGCATACATATCCCTGCCATATGGATATGATCATCCAACACATATACATACCAACTCAAAAGTCCATATCCAACATATATAAAGCCAACATATCCAACAACAAGCATACAATGGTTTCATCCATACATACATATATAGGTAGCAAGTTTCACATTGTTCATCCTACAAAATCAAAACAAAAAGGAAGGACAAGGAGAAGAGTAGACTCCATCAACGCAAGCTTCTGTGATCTAAAGCAAATATGCAAATTGGGAAAGAAGAAAGTTAGAAGAAGAAGAAGAAGAAGACTAGAAGAAGAAGAAGAATTTTTCTTCTCTTTCTTTTTCTCCTCTTCTTTATCTTCTTCTTCTTCTAACTAAGGTATGTTGGGGAACGCAGTAATTTCAAAAAAATTCTTACGCACACGCAAGATCCATCTAGGTGATGCATATCAACGAGCGGGGAGAGTGTGTCCACGTACCCTCGTAGACCGAAAGCGGAAGCGTTTAGTAACGCGGTTGATGTAGTCGAACGTCTTCGCGATCCAATCGATCCAAGTACCGAACACACGACACCTCCACGATCTGCACACGTTCAGCTCGGTAACGTCCCTCGTACTCTTGATCCAGCTGAGGCCGAGGGAGAGTTTCGTCAGCACGACGGCATGATGACGGTGATGATGAAGTTACCGATGCAGGACTTCGCCTAAGCACTACAACGATATGACCGAGGTGGAAATCTGTGGAGGGGGGCACCGCACACGGCTAAGACAACTGTCAACTTGTGTGTCTATGGGGTGCCCCCTCCCCCGTATATAAAGGAGGGGAGAAGGGGAGGGCCGGCCCTCTCTATGGTGCGCCCAAGGGGGAGTCCTACTCCTAGTAGGAGTAGGTTTCCCCCTTTTCCCTAGTTGGAGTAGGAGAAGAAGGAAGAGGGAGAAGGAGAAAAGGAAAGGGGGGCGCCCCCCCACTTGGCCGCCTCCTCCTCTCTCCCACCATGGCCCATTAAGGCCCATTGACTCCCCTGGGGGTTCCGGTAATCCCCCGATACTCCGGTAATTACCCTAACTTATCCGAAACCATTCCGGTGTCCGAACATAGCCTTCCTATATATCAATCTTTATGTCTCGACCATTTCAAGACTCCTCGTCATGTCCGTGATCACATCCGGGACTCCGAACTACCTTCGGTACATCAAAACACATAAACTCATAATACCGATCGTCATCGAACGTTAAGCGTGCGGACCCTACGGGTTCGAGAACTATGTAGACATGACCGAGACTCACTTCCGGCCAATAACCAATAGCGGAACCTGGATGCTCATATTGGTTCCTACATATTCTATGAAGATCTTTATCGGTCAAACCGCATAAAAACATACGTTGTTCCCTTTGTCATCGGTATGTTACTTGCCCGAGATTCGATCGTCGGTATCATCATACCTAGTTCAATCTCGTTACCGGAAAGTCTCTTTACTCGTTCTGTAATGCATCATCCCGTAACTAACTCATTAGTCACATTGCTTGCAAGGCTTATAGTGATGTGCATTACCGATAGGGCCCAGAGATACCTCTCCGACAATCGGAGTGGCAAATCCTAATCTCGATCTAGCCAACTCAACAAACACCATCGGAGACACCTCTAGAGCATCTTTATAATCACCCAGTTATGTTGTGATGTTTGATAGCACACTAAGTGTTCCTCTGGTATTCGGGAGTTGCATAATCTCATAGTCATAGGAACATGTATAAGTTATGAAGAAAGCAATAGCATAAACTAAACGATCATAGTGCTAAGCTAACGGATGGGTCAAGTCAATCACATCATTCTCTGATAGCTCCACCATTCAATATAAATACATATCTGGTTTGTTACTTAGATTCATCCGGATCCGAGTCAAAGCTTGCATCGACGTAACCATTTACAACGAGCTCTTTGTCACCTCCATAAACGAGAAACATATCCTTAGTCCTTTTCAGGTATTTCAAGATGTTCTTGACCGCTGTCCAGTGATCCACTCCTGGATTACTTTGGTACCTCCCTGCTAAACTAATAGTAAGGCACACATCAGGTCTGGTACACAGCATTCCATACATGGTAGAACCTATGGCTGAAGCATAGGGAATGACCTTCATTTTCTCTCTATCTTCTGCAGTGGTCGGGCATTGAGTCAGACTCAACTTCACACCTTGTAACACAGGCAAGAATCCTTTCTTTGCTTGATCCATTTTGAACTTCTTCAAAACTTTATCAAGGTATGTGCTTTGTGAAAGTCCAATTAAGCGTCTTGATCTATCTCTATAGATCTTGATGCCTAATATATAAGTAGCTTCACCGAGGTCTTTCATTGAAAAATTCTTATTCAAGTATCCTTTTATGCTATTCAGAAATTCAGTATCATTTCCGATCAACAATATGTCATCCACATATAATATAAGAAATGCTACAGAGCTCCCACTCACTTTCTTGTAAATACAGGATTCTCCAAAAGTCTGTATAAAACCATATGCTTTGATCACACTATCAAAGTGTATATTCCAACTCCGAGAGGCTTGCACCAGTTCATAAATGGATCGCTGGAGCTTGCACACTTTGTTAGCACCTTTTGGATCGACAAAACCTTCCGGTTGCATCATATACAACTCTTCTTTAAGATATCCATTAAGGAATGCAGTTTTGACATCCATTTGCCAAATTTCATAATCATAAAATGCGGCAACTGCTAACATGATTCGGACGGACTTCAGCATCGCTACAGGTGAGAAGGTCTCATCGTAGTCAACTCCTTGAACTTGTCGAAAACCTTTCGCAACAAGTCGAGCTTTGTAGACAGTAATATTACCGTCAGCATCAGTCTTCTTCTTGAAGATCCATTTATTCTCTATGGCTTGCCGATCATCGGGAAAGTCAACCAAAGTCCATACTTTGTTCTCATACATGGATCCCATCTCAGATTTCATGGCCTCAAGACATTTCGCAGAATCTGGGCTCATCATCGCTTCCTCATAGTTCGTAGGTTCGTCATGGTCAAGTAACATGACCTCCAGAACAGGATTATCGTACCACTCTGGTGCGGATCTTACTCTGGTTGACCTACGAGGTTTGGTAGTAACTTGATCAAAAGTTTCATGATCATCATCATTAGCTTCCTCACTTTACTGGTGTAGGAATCACTGGAACTGATTTCTGTGATGAACTACTTTCTAATAAGGGAGTCGGTACAGTTACCTCATCAAGTTCTACTTTCCTCCCACTCACTTCTTTCGAGAGAAACTCCTTCTCTAGAAAGGATCCATTCTTAACAACGAATATCTTGCCTTCGGAGATGTGATAGAAGGTGTACCCAACAGTCTCCTTTGGGTATCCTATGAAGACACATTTCTCCGATTTGGGTTCGAGCTTATCAGGTTGAAGCTTTTTCACATAAGCATCGCAACCCCAAAATTTTAAGAAACGACAACTTGGGTTTCTTGCCAAACCACAGTTCATATGGTGTCGTCTCAACGGATTTAGATGGTGCCCTATTTAACGTGAATGCAGCTGTCTCTAAAGCATAAGCCCAAAATGATAGCGGTAAATCAGTAAGAGACATCATAGATCGCACCATATCTAATAAAGTACGATTACGACATTCAGACACACCATTACGCTGTGGTGTTCCCGGTGGCGTGAGTTGCGAAACTATTCTGCATTGTTTCAAATGAAGACCAAACTCTCAACTCAAATATTCTCCTCCACGATCAGATCGTAGAAACTTTATTTTCTTGTTACGATGATTTTCCACTTCACTCTGAAATTCTTTGAACTTTTCAAATGTTTCAGACTTATGTTTCATCAAGTAGATATACCCATATCTACTCAAATCATCTGTGAAGGTCAGAAAAATAACGATATCCGCCGCGAGCATCAACACTTATCGGACCGCATACATCAGTATGTATTATTTCCAGCAAGTCTGTTGCTCGCTCCATTGTTCCGGAGAACGGAGTCTTAGTCATCTTGCCCATGAGTCATGGTTCGCAAGCATCAAGTGATTCATAATCAAGTGATTCCAAAAGCCCATCAGAATGGAGTTTCTTCATGCGCTTTACACCAATATGACCTAAACGGCAGTGCCACAATTAAGTTGCACTATCATTATTAAAGTTATATCTTTTGGCTTCAATACTATGAACATGTGTATCACTACTATCAAGATTTAGTAAAAATAGACCACTCATCAAGGGTGCATGACCATAAAAGATATTATTCATATAAATAGAACAACCATTATTCTCTGATTTAAATGAATAACCGTCTCGCATCAAACAAGATCCAGATATAATGTTCATGCTTAACGCTGGCACCAAATAACAATTATTCAGGTCTAAAACTAATCCTGAAGGTAGATGTAGAGGTAGCGTGCTGACGACGACCACATCGACTTTGGAACCATTTCCCATGTGCATCGTCACCTCGTCCTTAGCCAATCTTCGATTAATCAGTAGCCCCTGTTTCGAGTTGCAAATATTAGCAACAGAACCAGTATCAAATACCCAGGCGCTACTGCGAGCATTAGTAAGGTACATATCAATAACATGTATATCAAATATACCTTTCACTTTGCCATCCTTCTTCTCCGCCAAATACTTGGGGCAGTTCCGCTTCTAGTGACCAGTCCCTTTGCAGTAGAAGCACTCAGTCTCAAGCTTAGGTCCAGACTTGGGTTTCTTCACTTGAGCAGCAACTTGTTTGCCGTTATTTTTTAAGTTCCCCTTCTTCTCTTTACCCTTTTTATTGAAACTAGTGGTCTTGTTGACCATCAACACTTGATGCTCCTTCTTGATTTCTACCTCCGCAGCCTTTAGCATTGCGAAGAGCTCGGGAATCGTCTTATCCATCCCTTGCATATTATAGTTCACCACGAAGCTCTTGTAGCTTGGTGGTAGTGATTGAAGAACTCTGTCAATGACACTATCAACTGGAAGATTAACTCCGAGCTGAGTCAAGTGATTGTGGTACCCAGACATTCTGAGTATATGCTCACCGACAGAACTATTCTCCTCCATTTTGCAGCTGTAGAACTTATTGGAGACTTCATATATCTCAATCCGGGCATTTGCTTGAAATATTAACTTCAACTCCTGGAACATCTCATATGCTCCATGACGTTCAAAACGTCGTTGAAGTCCCGGTTCTAAGCCGTAAAGCATGGCACACTGAACTATCGAGTAGTCATCAGCTTTGCTCTGCCAGACGTTCACAACATCTGGAGTTGCTCCTGCAGTGGGTTTGGCACCTAGTGGTGCTTCCAGGACGTAATTCTTCTGTGCAGCAATGAGGATAATCCTCAAGTTATGGACCCAATCCGTGTAATTGCTACCATCATCTTTCAACTTAGCTTTCTCTAGGAACACATTAAAATTCAACGGAACAACAACACGGGCCATTTATCTACAACAAGATAGACATGCAAAATACTATCAGGTACTAAGTTCATGATAAATTAAAGTTCAATTAATCATATTACTTAAGAACTCCCACTTAGATAGACATCCCTCTAATCATCTAAGTGATCACGTGATCCATATCAACTAAACCATGTCCGATCATCACGTGAGATGGAGTAGTTTTCAATGGTGAACATCACTATATTGATCATATCTTCTATATGATTCACGCTCGACCTTTCGGTCTCAGTGTTCCGAGGCCATATCTGCATATGCTAGGCTCGTCAAGTTTAACCCGAGTATTCTGCGTGTGCAAAAACTGGCTTGCACCCATTGTATGTGAATGTAGAGCTTATCACACCCGATCATCACGTGGTGTCTCGGCACGATGAACCGTAGCAACAGTGCATACCCAGGGAGAACACTTATACCTTGAAATTTAGTGAGAGATCATCTTATAATGCTACCGCCGTACTAAGCAAAATAAGATGCATAAAGGATAAACATCACATGCAATCAATATAAGTGATATGATATGGCCATCATCATCTTGTGCCTTTGATCTCCATCTCCAAAGCACCGTCATGATCACCATCGTCACCGGCTTGACACCTTGATCTCCATCGAAGCATCGTTGTTGTCTCGCCAACTATTGCTTCTACCACTATCGCTACCGCTTAGTGATAAAGTGAAGCAATTACATTGCGATTGCATTTCATACAATAAAGCGACAACCATATGGCTCCTGCCAGTTGCCGATAATAGTGTTACAAAAACATGATCATCTCATACAACAACTTATATAATCACGTCTTGACCATATCACATCACAACATGCCCTGCAAAAACAAGTTAGACGTCCTCTACTTTGTTGTTGCAAGTTTTACGTGGCTGCTATGGGCTTAGCAAGAACCATTCTTACCTACGCATCGAAACCACAACGATTTTTTTGTCAAGTTTGCTGTTTTAACTTTCAACAAGGACCGGGCGTAGTCACACTCGATTCAACTAAAGTTGGAGAAACAGACACCCACTAGCCACCTGTGTGCGAAGCACGTCGGTAGAACCAGTCTCGCGTAAGCGAACGCGTAATGTCGGTCTGAGCCGCTTCATCCAACAATACTGCCGAATGAAAGTATGACATGATGGTAAGCAGTATGACTATTGTCGCCCACAACTCTTTGTGTTCTACTCGTGCATATAACATCTACGCATAGACCTGGCTCGGATGCCACTGTTGGGGAATGCAGTAATTTCAAAAAAATTCCTACGCACACGCAAGATCCATCTAGGTGATGCATAGCAACGAGCGGGGAGAGTGTGTCCACATACCCTCGTAGACCAAAAGCTGAAGCGTTTAGTAACGCGGTTGAAGTAGTCGAACGTCTTCGCGATCCAACCGATCCAAGTATCAAACGCACGGCACCTCCACGATCTACACACGTTCAGCTCGGTGACGTCCCTCGTACTCTTAATCCAGCTGAGGTCGAGGGAGAGTTTCGTCAGCACGACGACGTGATGACGGTGATGATGAAGGTACCGATGCAGGGCTTCGCCTAAGCACTACAACGATATGACCGAGGTGGAAATCTGTGGAGGGGGCACCGCACACGGCTAAGACAACTGTCAACTTGTGTGTCTATGGGGTGCCCCCTCCCCTGTATATAAAGGAGGGGAGGAGGGGAGGGCCGACCCTCTCTATGGCGCACCCAAGGGGGAGTCCTACTCCCAGTAGGAGCACTACAAAAAAAATACACTTCCGTGATGATACGTGTTTGTCACAGTAGGTCGCGTTTTCTGTCATGCATGTACATCCATGACAAATTTATGACAGAATGAAGATAGTCATACCTGTGCTGTCGTAGAAGTGTTCCATGACATTACCAAAATTATCATCACGGAAGTGTCCACTTCCATGACGATAAATCGCGCATCATAGAAGTGCTGTCGTCAAGGGTGACCGACACGTGGCATCCACCGTAACGGGACGCCTTTAAGCTATCGGGTCCGATTTTGGATCCGATAACCCGCTAACAGCCATGACCAATGCCGATTTTCCACGTGTAAAATTCTCATTGGCCGACGGAACCACGCGTCAGCTCCGCGTTGGCACAGGTGTCACTCATCTAACGGTCGAGATGGGCCTATGATATGTTGACACGTGGATGGGCCCAAAAGTGGCCCATAAAGTTTAAATAGGCCGGCCCAACTAAAGGCCCTCAAGATTTAGCGGACCATAATGGGCCAGCCCAGCTAAAGGCCCACAAGATTTTGCAGATCATAATGGGCCGGCCCAGCTAAAGGCCCACAAGATTTAGCAGACCACAATGGGCCAGCCCAGCTAAAGGCCCACAAGATTTTGCAGACCATAATGGGCCGGCCCAGCTAAAGGCCCAACATTCTCAGTTAAGGCCCGTACGGCTAGTGGCAAATCGGCCCGTCAATGGCCTGTCCTAAACTTGTCATCATCGCGGCCCATGGTCACTTCTGGCCCATTAACAGTCTGCTAAATATATGGGCCGAATTACGGCCGGTGTATTTCCGGCCTGTTAAAGGTCCTGCTTCATTTGGGCCCATTTATAGGCCATTGAAACTTTCGGCCCATAAAGACCATGAAGGATTTGGGTCATATTCGGCCATGTCTGACATTCGGCCTGTTAGAGGCCCACTATAGATTTGGGCCACTTTCGGCCTGTTGTGATTTTCTGCCTGTTAACGTCGGACGAAATCCATGGGCCATATGTGGCCCAACGTCACATCGGGCCCATTAACGGCCCATATAAAAATGACGATAATCTAGCCCGACCGAACTTCCGGCCTGTTAAAGGCCCGTGTATTAGGTCGGCGCATTTACGGCCCGTCCGAATTTCGGCCTCTGAAAGATCCGCATCGTAAATGGGCCACCATTTCGGCCTGCTAAGACCAGTGGATTATTTGGCACAATCAGGGCCCAATCTCACTTTCGGTCTATTAAAGGCCCATGTTTTGTATGGGCTCGAGATATTTACACCTGTAAATGGCCTATTGTTACTGAGGGTCCAAATTATGTTTAGGCCTGTTAAAGGCCCACTATGGGCACAGGCCTACCAGAAAAATACGAAAGCTTATGCTGATTTAGGCCCAGATATTTTTAGTGGGCTACATGAAAATTTCGGCCCATAATCATTTTTAGCCCAATTGGAATGGGCCCCACGAATGTTGCCATGTTGGGCTCCTACGAAGCTTTCGGCCAAATACATTACTAAGATAAACCTACTCTATACAAAAATAGCGTCGTAATTACTGCAGCCTTTGGCAGCATCATAAATGCTGTATCACAACAAAATAAATTCCAACCATACAACAAAAGGCCTGTTGGCATAAAGTTTACAGTCCTTGCAGATAAAAGCACCATCAGATGTATAGAAGCACAGATCATTTGACCTGAGTGCTAATGTTTCAGGCTGTAGAATCTGATGGAGTAGCACGATCTTCTCCTTTTTTCCGCCATTGCTCTTGAACAACGAAGTGAATGTCTGATAGTCTGGTTTCAAAACCATTCATATCTTGACGACATTTGTCAACCACTATTCTTGTTTCCAAAATTACGTCCATTAGGGATTGGACTTGTGTCTGGAGCACAGATATATCACTCTTTCTAGCAGGAAGATTTTGTTCAGTAGGCGATTTGGACGAGGTAACCTTGACAACCAACCCAGAATTATGCAGGAAGGTGCCTTTTGCACTATTAGTGGAGAGATACTGACGCACTGCATCAAGAGGTGACATTGTGCCTGTGGTAGCCTCGTCACCTTCAGGTGGTTGTGGTTGTTCAATCATTTGTTCCATAGCTTCCTGAAACTTTGAACTTGTAGATTAGTGTACCAGATAAGTTACTAATGAGACAAAAACAAACAAAGTAGGTTACACATTTATACATAACTTATTTTGGTGAACTACTGTAATACATTAGCATGTATTGTAGTGCCAACTACATAATAAAATCACTTTTGGAACATATGTCCATGTAGCATGCCTACTGTATTGTCTATTTCCTCACATTCGTTGACATCTAAGGATAAAGAGACATGGTTTAAAGTAGGATGAACATAGTATAACATCATTCATATTATGGGCAAACAGATATAAAACAAACATGCTATTTTATCATTGTGTGTGCACGTGAACATAACAACTAGATTACAGATCAAGACCAAAAGAATATCCTTCATCTCTTTTAAACCATGTAAGGTGAAATGATACGTTAAGACAACTGTGTATAAAAGTGAACAGAGTAACTGACATTGGCTGCAAACCAAGTAGTTAAATGAACACATCACAGTACCAATCAGTTCAAAGGCAGGAGGAGTAAGGACTTACAGCAGCGGCTTGAACTGGTGTGCTCATGCCCTTCATCTTGCTGGTGTGGCAATCCTTGAAGATTTGCACTGCATTCGGTTCAGGTTGTTTTTGGTCCGCACAGGCTTTCCTCTGTATTTGGAACAAGTCAATATAGATACAATAATATGGCACAGAAAAAAGAAGGAAGTAGCAGCTATTTACAAGAGCCTCACAGTGTGCAATATAGCTACGAGATCCTGTTGTCTGTTGGAATTTCACTTTAGAACGGTTGGTCTTGTTCTTCAAACAGTTAGCCTAGAAGAAGATACACTTGTAAGGCACATACATAAATACAAGTTCAATATGTGGTCTGATCAAATACATATAGCCTACATGATACTTTGGATCAGACCAGTGTTTAACGAGGGCTATCCAGTCTTCATCTGTAATATATTCCACTGGAGATGTTTGGGCGATTTCATTGTTAGCCTTGCCTTCAAAGTGAGATTTTTCTAAGGTGGTACCGATACTGTCGCAGAGCAGACTGAAAAACATGAGTGCATGCTTGTTTAGTTGCATCATCTTTCGGATCCAACTCGAACCTCATCTGTTGAAAAAAGAATGTGAGTCTTATTAGGAGGAAGCTAGAAAGTATGGGACAGAGCAAGACAATATTACTAATTGCGATGAATAACATTACTTATGGATAAATGGTCAAGGAAGGTGTTAAACTGGGTATTGTCTTGGCTGTGAGTCTTATGGATAAACCTCATCTGTTGAAAAAAGAATGTGAGTCTTATGCATGACACCTAACGGCAACGGCTGCCTCTGATACTAACTTGGCTGACTCTGTAGCATCACGTGGCCTTTTTAAACCTGCCTCAAAATGGATCTCCATTCTTCCTCCTTTAGATTTTGTTAATCTATCAAGCATTATCCCTGATGTCTGTTTCCGCTTGCGCCGTGGTGCTAGTTCAACAACGAATATGGAAAGTGTTAGTGTACATCAAACTGTGAGAGTACATATAAAGGAGCATGCAACTGCAACTTGACTCGGTCAGGTACCGTCTTGGTGTTGATGCTCATGAGGTTCATCTGATCTTGCCAAGTCCTGTTGTGTCAGCAGTGCTTCGGAAGTAGTGTTAGGTGTGAAGGCAGCTTGGGAACTGGCCAGTTCCGGAGTAAACGAACGAGTAACTCGTTTAGATGCTGGTACAGTTGAAGCGGATGCTGTAGCTGGTGGAGCAGGTGATACTGTGTTTGTAGATTTAGCCGGTGGACTTGGACCTTCTACTGCACTATAAGTACCAGTAGAATCTGGACGGCAGATCCTTTTCCGTTTCACCCGACGAGTAACACCACTCCCTACTATATTATTTTCCTTGCTATTTTTTGACTTTGCCATGTCAAGCCGTACCCACAACACAAAAGAATAAAATCGCTCTTCAGAACTCATTGATGCATGATACAGACAAGCAATACTTTGATGTAAGATAACCGTATGAGGATGGAATATGTAAGAAAAACAGGACGGCATGACATATTCACAGCTACGATGTGTAAACTAAGTAGAAGGATTTTCAAGAAAATAGAAGTAATGCAAGCTAGACACCATATGAAAGATGCAACCAATATTACTCTGCCAAGTTAAAAGTGTCTTGTCATAAGTGGCAATTCGAAAAATTAGAAGCAGTACAACGTAGAAATCAATGCAAGATGCAACCACTATCAAACTGCCATGTTAAAAGCGTCCAATCACGAGTGACTGATGCGGGATACACAACAACAATACTTTGATGTAAGAACATGGTATGATAGATAGATGCAGTGTATTCTAGACACAGAACGCCATGTCATATGCACATGTATAACGTATAAACTAAGCAGGTGCAATTTAATCAAAGTAGAAGAAATACGGGCTAGACAACATATGCAACATGAAACCAATTATCACAGTGTCAACTTAGAGCAAGCACCTACGATGGTGGAGTACGGGAGATGAACTCATCATGTAGACTTGGGACTTCAACTTCATTAGCAGTAGCAGTGGCAAATCTAGAGAGTCTCTATTTGCGTCGATGCGGAGGACCACCAACATCCCCTAACTTACTCTTTTCCTTCCTATTTTCTGATATTGCCTTATGAAGTCAAAACCACAAGAAGATGAATAAAATTAGCTCTGCATAACTGGTTGATGCATGATACAGATGGACACTACTTTGATGTAAGGCAAGCGCAGGATAGGAGGATGGAATATATACAAAAAAGTACAGCGTCTCATATTCACACGTACGATAGGAGGATGGAATATGTATGAAAAAACAGTAAGCGGTAGGCATTTCAACAAAATTAGAAGAAATGAAAGCTAGGCACCATATGAACATGCAACCAATATCACTCTATCAGGTAAAAAGTGTCTCGTCGTAAGTGCCATTTCAAGAAATTAGAAGCAGCACAAGCTCAAAGACAATGCAAGATGCAACCTACATCACAGTCCCAAGTTAAATGTGTCTTATGGGTAAGTGATCATTGCAAGTATAAGTTGTAAGCTACGCAGATGCAATTCAACATAATCAGAAGCAATAAAAACTAGACATTATACGGAAAACGCAACCACATATAACAGTTCCAAGTTATAGCAAGCACCTGTGATGGTGGAGTAGGGGAGATGTGCTCATCATGTACACGTATGTTCTAGAAACAGGAACACGTGTCATATTCACAGGCATTATGTGTAAAGTAAGTAGATGCAATTCAACAAAGTTAGAAGCAATACAAGCTAGACATCATACACAATATGCAACTACATATAATAGTGCCAAGTTAGAGCAAGCACCTGTGATGGTGGAGTAGGGGAGATGTGCTCATCATGTACACGTATGTTCTAGAAACAGGAACACATGTCATATTCACAGACATTATGTGTAAAGTAAGCAGATGCAATTCAACAAAGTTAGAAGCAATACAAGCTAGACATCATACGCAACATGCAACCACATATAATAGTGCCAAGTTAGAGCAAGCACCTGTGATGGTGGAGTAGGGGAGATGTGCTCATCATGTA
>NC_057811.1:341835653-341836226 GCF_018294505.1 Triticum aestivum
TCTTATGGGTAAGTGATCGTTGCAGGTATAAGTTGTAAGCTACGCAGATGCAATTCAACATAATCAGACGCAATACAAACTAGACATCATACGGAAAACGCAACCACATATAACAGTTCCAAGTTAGAGCAAGCACCTGTGATGGTGGAGTAGGGGAGATGTGCTCATCATGTACACGTATGTTCTAGAAATAGGAACACGTGTCATATTCACAGGCATTATGTGTAAAGTAAGCAGATGCAATTCAACAAAGTTAGAAGCAATACAAGCTAGACATCATACGCAACATGCAACCACATATAATAGTGCCAAGTTAGAGCAAGCACCTGTGATGGTGGAGTAGGGGAGATGTGCTCATCATGTACACGTATGTTCTAGAAACAGGAACACGTGTCATATTCACAGGCATTATGTGTAAAGTAAGCAGATGCAATTCAACAAAGTTAGAAGAAATACAAGCTAGACATCATACGCAACATGCAACAACATATAATAGTGCCAAGTTAGAGCAAGCACCTGTGATGGCGGAGTAGGGGAGATGTGCTCATCATCTACACAGCTACGTTGACTGTC
>NC_057811.1:341836236-341860238 GCF_018294505.1 Triticum aestivum
ACATCATACGCAACATGCAACCACATATAATAGTGCCAAGTTAGAGCAAGCACCTGTGATGGTGGAGTAGGGGAGATGTGCTCATCATGTACACGTATATTCTAGAAACAGGAACACGTGTCATATTCACATGCATTATGTGTAAAGTAAGCAGATGCAATTCAACAAAGTTAGAAGCAATACAAGCTAGACATCATACGCAACATGCAACCACATATAATAGTGCCAAGTTAGAGCAAGCACCTGTGATGGTGGAGTAGGGGAGATGTGCTCATCATCTACACAGCTACGTTGACTGTCTAGCCTTGCGTTGTCTTGCGAATCTTGTTGGGAGGATGGCGGTGTAGAATCTGTAGAGAACCTCCATTTCAGTTGCTCGGAAGGACCACCATCATCCAATGCCTTGCCAATTTCCTTCAACTTTATTGATTTTGCATTGTGAGGTCACACCGACAAGAAAAAGGAATATAATTCGCTCTTCAGAACTCATTCATGCATGATACTGACGAACACTACTCTGATGAAAGGCAAAGTCATGATACGAGGATGGAATATGTACGAAAAAATGGACGGCTTGACATATTCGCACCTATGATGTGGTAACTAAGCAGAAGGCACCTCAACAAATTAGAAGCACTGCAAACTAGACACCATATGAAAGGTGCAATCAATATCACTCTGCCAAGTTAAAACTGTCTCGTCGTAGGTGGCGTTCATCAAACTAGAAGCAATACATGCTAGAAATCATATTCAAGATGCAAACCAATATCACACTGCCAACTTAAAGGTGTCACATCATAAGTGACTGATGCAGGATACACAAGAAGAGTAGTTTCATGTAACAACATGGTGTGATAGACGGATATAGTATGTACCAAAAACAGGAAAGCGTGTCATATTCACACGTATCATGTGTAAGCTAAGCAGATGCACTTTACACTAATTAGGAGCAATACAAGCTAGACACCATATGCAACATGCAACCAGATATCACACTGCCAAGTTTGAGCAAGCACCTTGGATGGTGAAGTAGGGGAGCGGAGACTTGGACCTTGTAATGCACTATCAGTATAAGGAGAATCGGTACAGATGCTCCGTTTACATTGATGCAGAGGACCACCATCATCGCCTTCCTTACTCTTTTCCTTCTTTTTTCTTGATTTTGCCTATCAAGTCAAACCCACAAGAAAAAGGAATAAAATTTTCTCTTCAGAACTCATTGATGCATGATACTGACGAACACTACTTTCATGTAAGGCAGCTGCATGATAGGAGGATGGAATATGTATGAAAAACAGGACGGCGTGACATATTGACATGTATGATGTATAAAGTGTAAACTAAGCACAAGGTGCTTGAACTTGTTAGAATCAATGCAAGCTAGAAAACATATGAAAGATGAAACCAATATCACTCTGCCAAATTAAAAGGGTGCCCTAACAAATGTATTTGACCAAATTAGAAGCAATACATGGCAACAGGCTAGAAATAATATGCAATATGCAACGAATAAAGGTGACTCATCGTAAGTGGTTGATGCAGGATATAGAAGAGAGGTAGTTTCATGTAAGAACAAGGTTAACACATAGATGTAGTGTGTACCAAAAATAGGAAGGCATGTCATATTCACAGGTATAATGTGTAAACTAAGCAGATGCAATTTACCCTAATTAGAAGCATTACAAGCTAGACACCGTATGCAACATGCAACCACATATCACACTGTGAAGTTAGAGCAAGCACCTGTGATGGTGGTGTGGGGGAATTGCGGTCATCAACTAGAGAGCTACGTTGACTATCTTCATTTAGCCTTGCTGTTTCTTGAGAATCATGTGGGGAGGATGACACTGCACACTTTAAACGAGTATGGCGTCTCACAGTAACCCACTCGGGTGACTATCTCATCATAAGTGATTGACGAGGGATACAAAAGAGCATTAGTTTGATGTACGAACATGGTTAATAGACATATGTAGTATGTATCAAAAATAGGAAGGCATGTCATTATCAAAGGTATAATGTGTAAAGTAAGCAGATGCAATTTAACCAAATTGGAATCAATACAAGCTAGACACCATATGCAACATGCAACCACATTTGACAGCGCGAAGTTAAAGCAAGCACCTGGGATGGTTGTGTGTGGCAATTGAGATCATCAACTGCAGAGCTACGTTTACTGTCTCCAACTGCTGACACTGCACCCTTTAGAGCGCTAAAACGCTTAGTGCTTATCTTCGAATTACACTGGAGTGACTTCTGTCTTTTCTTTTCAGCATTCATCAACACTGCATCAGAGTCTGAAATACCCATGCATAAAAAAACAATAGTGTGAGTATGGGTGAAGTGTGTGCACAATTAGTACAGTGTAAAGGTAGCAGATAGCAGGTCGGTGAGAAATAAATGACGGGAGACATATGATAGCTCTACAACATGCATGGCACACTAAATTACTACTAGATTCTATGAAAATAACATTTGACTGAAAACAAATAGGTCAGTCCATTTTTTCTGCACCGTCCGATGTACAAAGAACGGGCAGATCGCCTTCATCTACCTCCAGCCAGTCAGTGTTGACGGTCTTCCTCGAAACGGCAGCGACCACCGGCCCAGTCCCCTGCCTGCGCCCTCCCCTCGACCTCACCGCACCGCCGTGCTTGGCACCGCCCCCCGGCCATCCATTCAAGCCCCGCCGACCTCCAGATCGGGCGCAAGAAGCTCCTGCGCCCACACCCCTATGATAGACACCGATGCGCCGCTTCCCCGGCGAACAGGCGGACTAGGTGCTCCGCGCGCCTAAGCGGGTGCTGCTTCTTTTAATTGCGGTTCGACTGACCCTGAATTGAAATCCAGGCGGGCTACTGACCTCTAGCAAAAGTGAAATAGTATAGGGAGGAAACCTTGTGCATTTAGTATCACGAAGAAGATGCAGTAAGAAGCGCTCAACTAGTTTCTTTCATGGGATGAATACGGTGTGAGAAGAGACGTAAGGTTTGCACGAATAAGGGAAGAGGAGTACCTCTTTCTGCTAGCAGTGATGTGTCCTCCTTCTATTTTTCCAATGATCTTCTTGTGGTTCGCTGGAAACGAGAAGTTGTGGAGGACGGTGTAGCCTTGGACGAACCCATGGCGAAGTTGTTGAGTGTGGTGCGGTGGTAGTCTGTCGGCGGCGGGGAACCAGATCCGAGGCGGCGAACGACGGCGTAGTGGGAACAACTCCGGTGCGGTGGACGGTTGCGACAGTGGAGCGGCAGCAGTGATGCGCAGGACGGCTTGGTCGGAGTGGTTCTGGTACGACGCACATCGGCGTCGGCGTCATGGAGGCAGCTCTACCTCGGCTTTAGGTGCTAAGTCCTTGAGGGCGTTGCAGTTGCGGTTGCGTTGGACGACGACGTCGGGGTACCGGCTCCGGCGTGATGGAGGAGGGCGGCGGTGGATTGGGCGCTATGGGGTGGAGGACGGAGGAGGCTGGGGTTTCACGGCTGGTGGAGAGGGCGTTTTGGCGCCCACGGAGTATGAATGGGGAAACGGAGGGAGGCGGGGAACTAATGGGGAACAATGTTTCGGTTTGGGACGCGCTTGTTTGAAATTCGGGGAATGTTACAAACTTTGCCCCCATCTAAAATTTCGGACATATTGCGGGTTGGGGGTAGGACAGTAATCTCAGGTGTCCCAAATGTGAGCGGGATAGATTTTGGCCGAGCGCATGGGCGTTTTGGCGCCCACGGCGTATGAATGCTTCTCGGAGGCGGTTGAGACTGGCGTCTTGGTGAAGTTACAAACCTACCCTGGTTTAGACCTTTGGACATCGGGCCGATAGGCTACATAGGCCAGAGTCAGGACCGTAATTTCCTACCACCAAACATTAGTCTCGCGTGGTTTCGGGTGACCAGAGGCCTATTTGGCGCTTCGTTCAATATTTGGGAGCAGAAGCATTAAGGTTTTCGGTTCTCTTGAATTGAACTTTCAGGATTTGTCAAACTTCACAAATCTTTACTCTTGAAAATCCTAAAGCTACGATTATTTTGGAATGGAGGGGGTACATTTGAATATACATTGTACACGAGTATATATTAAAAAATATGCAACTTACCTCAGTTCATGCTTGGTTCCAGATATAATCTCCTTGGCTGCAAAAAAAAAGTTAGACATGCGTATGAATATATATAGCATGTTCAAACGCACAACAAAGATTGATGCCCCCTTTTACATCTGATTTACAAATGCCATTATCTCGGGTTCAAATAGATGAATGCACTTCCTATGAATTCGAATCTTCGAAACCCCCTTTATGTTGAATTTGACATGTATTCTATTTCGTAGCTAGCAATTTGGAATGTATCCATGCAAGTGACAAATGTATAAAGTGCTTCACATTAACAACATGGAGTGCACTAATTAATGTTTATATATGAATTGCAAAAGCATCAATTGCCTGTATTTCAAACCGCTCTCACTCTATGGATCGATAATATGAAATAAACACATGCACATGCTAGAATTCAATAGAGTATGGGTGTCTGATAGACCGATTTTCGTCCATACGCAATTTGCAAAATTCATGATCTCATCCAAAAATAATAATGCCATTTATATTTTAATTTAATGCGTAGAACCACCTTTTACACGTAGATGCACTATGCCTCGGCCCGTTCTCACAAACGCGCTATATATCTCTCTATCTAATGCATAAGTGCACACACTTTATATGCATCGACATTTCTCTTGTTGGGGAACGTAGTAATTTCAAAAAAATTCCTACGCACACGCAAGATCATGGTGATGCATAGCAACGAGAGGGGAGAGTGTTGTCCACGTACCCTCGTAGACCGACAGCGGAAGCGTTATCACAACGCGATTGATGTAGTCGTACGTCTTCACGATCCGACCGATCAAGTACCGAACGTACGGCACCTCCGAGTTCTACACACGTTCAGCTCGATAACGTCCCTCGAACTCCGATCCAGCCGAGTGTTGAGGGAGAGTTTCGTCAGCACAACGGCGTGGTGACGATGATGATGTTCCACCGACGCAGGGCTTCGCCTAAGCTCCGCAATGGTATTATCGAGGTGTAATATGGTGGAGGGGGGCACCGCACATGGCTAAGAGATCTCAAGGATCAATTGTTGTGTCTCTGGGGTGCCCCCCTGCCCCCATATATAAAGGAGCAAGGGGGAGGCAGCCGGCCAAGGGGAGAGGCGCGCCATAGGGGGGAGTCCTACTCACACAGGGAGTAGGACTCCTCCTTTCCTTGTGGGAGTAGGAGAAGGGAAGGGGGAAGGAGAAAGAAGGAAGGGTGCGCCCCCCTTGCCTAGTCCAATTCGGACCAGACCATGGGGAGGGGTGCGGCCACCTTTTGAGGCCTTTCTCTCCTTTCCCGTATGGCCCATTAAGGCCCAATACGAATTCCCGTAACTCTCCGGTACTCCGAAAAATACCCGAATCATTCGGAACCTTTTCCGAAGTCCGAATATAGTCGTCTAATATATCGATTTTTACGTCTCGACCATTTCGAGACTCCTCGTCATATCCCCGATCTCATCTGGGACTCCGAACTCCTTCGGTACATCAAAACTCAATAAAACTGTCATCGTAGCGTTAAGCATGCGGACCCTACGGGTTCGAGAACTATGTAGACATGACCGAGACACGTCTCCGGTCAATAACCGGGACTGGATGCCCATATTGGCTCCCACATATTCTACGAAGATCTTTATCGGTCAGACCGCATAACAACATACGTTGTTCCCTTTGTCACCGGTATGTTACTTGCCCGAGATTTGATCGTCGGTATCTCGATACCTAGTTCAATCTCGTTACCGGCAAGTCTCTTTACTCGTTCCGTAACACATCATCCCGCAACTAACTCATTAGTCACAATGCTTGCAAGGCTTATAGTGATGTGCATTACCGAGTGGGCCCAGAGATACCTCTCCGACAATTGGAGTGACAAATCCTAATCTCGAAATACGCCAACCCAACAAGTACCTTTGGAGACACCTGTAGAGCACCTTTATAATCACCCATTTACGTTGTGACGTTTGGTAGCACACAAAGTGTTCCTCCGGTAAACGGGAGTTGCATAATCTCATAGTCATAGGAACATGTATAAGTCATGAAGAAAGCAATAGCAACATACTAAACGATCGAGTGCTAAGCTAACGGAATGGGTCAAGTCAATCACGTCATTCTCCTAATGAGGTGATCTCGTTAATCAAATGACAACTTATGTCTATGGCTAGGAAACATAACCATCTTTGATTAACGAGCTAGTCAAGTAGAGACATACTAGTGACACTCTGTTTGTCTATATATTCACACATGTATTATGTTTCCGGTTAATACAATTCTAGCATGAATAATAAACATTTATCATGATACAAGGAAATAAATAATACTTTATTATTGCCTCTAGGGCATATTTCCTTCAGTCTCCCACTTGCACTAGAGTCAATAATCTAGATTACACAGTAATGATTCTTACACCCATGGAGCCTTGGTGCTGATCATGTTTTGCTCGTGGAAGAGGCTTAGTCAACGGGTCTGCAACATTCAGATCCGTATGTATCTTGCAAATTTCTATGTCTCCCACTTGGACTAAATCCCGGATGGAATTGAAGCGTCTTTTGATGTGCTTGGTTCTCTTGTGAAATCTGGATTCCTTTGCCAAGGCAATTGCACCAGTATTGTCACAAAAGATTTTCATAGGACCCGATGCACTAGGTATGACACCTAGATCGGATATGAACTCCTTCATCCAGACTCCTTCATTTGCTGCTTCCGAAGCAGCTATGTACTCCGCTTCACATGTAGATCCCGCCACGACGCTTTGTTTAGAACTGCACCAACTGACAGCTCCACCGTTCAATGTAAATACGTATCCGGTTTGCGATTTAGAATCGTCCGGATCAGTGTCAAAGCTTGCATCAACGTAACCATTTACGATGAGCTCTTTGTCACCTCCATATACGAGAAACATATCCTTAGTCCTTTTCAGGTATTTCAGGATGTTCTTGACCGCTGTCCAGTGATCCACTCCTGGATTACTTTGGTACCTTCCTGCTAGACTTATAGCAAGGCATATATCAGGTCTGGTACACAGCATTGCATACATTATAGAGCCTATGGCTGAAGCATAGGGGACATCTTTCATCTTCTCTCTATCTTCTGCAGTGGTCGGGCATTGAGTCTTACTCAACTTCACACCTTGCAACACAGGCAAGAATCCTTTCTTTGCTTGATCCATTTTGAACTTCTTCAAAACTTTGTCAAGGTATGTGCTTTGTGAAAGTCCAATTAAGCGTCTTGATCTATCTCTATAGATCTTGATGCCCAATATATACGCAGCTTCACCGAGGTCTTTCATTGAAAAATTCTTATTCAAGTATCCCTTTATGCTATCCAGAAATTCTATATCATTTCCAATCAGTAATATGTCATCCACATATAATATCAGAAATGCTACAGAGCTCCCACTCACTTTCTTGTAAATACAGGCTTCTCCAAAAGTCTGTATAAAACCAAATGCTTTGATCACACTATCAAAGCGTTTATTCCAACTCCGAGAGGCTTGCACCAGTCCATAAATGGATCGCTGGAGCTTGCACACTTTGTTAGCTCCCTTTTGGATCGACAAAACCTTCTGGTTGCATCATATACTACTCTTCTTCCAGAAATCCATTTAGGAATGCAGTTTTGACATCCATTTGCCAAATTTCATAATCATAAAATGCGGCAATTGCTAACATGATTCGGACAGACTTAAGCATCGCTACGGGTGAGAAGGTCTCATCGTAGTCAATCCCTTGAACTTGTCGAAAACCTTTCGCAACAAGTCGAGCTTTATAGATAGTAACATTACCATCAGCGTCAGTCTTCTTCTTGAAGATCCATTTATTTTCAATGGCTTGCCGATCATTGGGCAAGTCAATCAAAGTCCATACTTTGTTCTCATACATGGATCCCATCTTAGATTTCATGGCCTCAAGCCATTTTGCGGAATCTGGGCTCACCATCGCTTCTTCATAGTTCGTAGGTTCGTCATGGTCTAGTAACATAACTTCCAGAACAGGATTACCGTACCACTCTGGTGCGGATCTTACTCTGGTTGATCTACGAGGTTCAGTAATAACTTGATCTGAAGTTTCATGATCATCATCATTAACTTCCTCACTAATTGGTGTAGGTGTCTCAGAAACTGGTTTCTGTGTTGAACTACTTTCCAATAAGGGAGCAGGTATAGTTACCTCATCAAGTTCTACTTTCCTCCCACTCACTTCTTTCGAGAGAAACTCCTTCTCTAGAAAATTTCCGAATTTAGCAACAAAAGTTTTGCCTTCGGATCTGTGATAGAAGGTATACCCAACAGTCTCCTTTGGGTATCCTATGAAGACACATTTCTCCGATTTGGGTTCGAGCTTATCAGGTTGTAGTTTCTTCACATAAGCATCGCAGCCCCAAACTTTAAGAAACGACAACTTTGGTTTCTTGCCAAACCACAGTTCATAAGGCGTCGTCTCAACGGATTTTGATGGTGCCCTATTTAACGTGAATGCAGCCGTCTCTAAAGCATAACCCCAAAACGATAGCGGTAAATCAGTAAGAGACATCATAGATCGCACCATATCTAGTAAAGTGCGATTACGACGTTCGGACACAGCATTACGCTGTGGTGTTCCGGGTGGCGTGAGTTGCGAAACTATTCCGCATTGTTTCAAATGTAGACCAAACTCGTAACTCAAATATTCTCCTCCACGATCTGATCGTAGAAACTTTATTTTCTTGTTACGATGATTTTCAACTTCACTCTGAAATTCTTTGAACTTTTCAAATGTTCCAGACTTATGTTTCATTAAGTAGATATACCCATATCTGCTTAAATCATCTGTGAAGGTGAGAAAATAACGATATCCGCCACGAGCCTCAACATTCATCGGACCACATACATCTGTATGTATGATTTCCAACAAATCTGTTGCTCTCTCCATAGTTCCGGAGAACGGTGTTTTAGTCATCTTGCCCATGAGGCACGGTTCGCAAGTACCAAGTGATTCATAGTCAAGTGGTTCCAAAAGTCCATCAGTATGGAGTTTCTTCATGCGCTTTACACCGATATGACCTAAACGACAGTGCCACAAATAAGTTGCACTATCATTATCAACTCTGCATCTTTTGATTTCAATATTATGAATATGTGTATCACTACTATCGAGATTCAACAAAAATAGACCACTCTTCAAGGGTGCATGACCATAAAAGATATTACTCATATAAATAGAACAACCATTATTCTCTGATTTAAATGAATAACCGTCTCGCATCAAACAAGATCCAGATATAATGTTCATGCTCAACGCTGGCACCAAATAACAATTATTTAGGTCTAAAACTAATCCCAAAGGTAGATGTAGAGGTAGCGTGCCGACCGCGATCACATCGACTTTGGAACCATTTCCCACGCGCATCGTCACCTCGTCCTTAGCCAATCTTCGCTTAATCCATAGCCCCTGTTTCGAGTTGCAAATATTAGCAACAGAACCAGTATCAAATACCCAGGTGCTACTGCGAGCATTAGTAAGGTACACATCAATAACATGTATATCACATATACCTTTGTTCACCTTGCCATCCTTCTTATCCGCCAAATACTTTGGGCAGTTCCGCTTCCAGTGACCAGTTTGCTTGCAGTAGAAGCACTCAGTTTCAGGCTTAGGTCCAGACTTGGGTTTCTTCTCCTGAGCAGCAACTTGTTTGCTGTTCTTCTTGAAGTTCCCTTTCTTCTTCCCTTTACCCTTTTTCTTGAAACTGGTGGTCTTATTGACCATCAACACTTGATGCTCCTTTTTGATTTCTACCTCCGCAGCCTTTAGCATTGCGAAGAGCTCGGGAGTTGTCTTACTCATCCCTTGCATATTATAGTTCATCACGAAGCTCTTGTAGCTTGGTGGCAGTGATTGAAGAATTATGTCAATAACGCTATCATCCAGAAGATTAACTCCCAGTTGAATGAAGTGATTGTTATACCCAGACATTTTGAGTATATGCTCACTGACAGAACTATTCTCTTCCATCTTGTAGCTGAAGAACTTATTGGAGACTTCATATCTCTCAATTCGGGCATTTGCTTGAAATATTAACTTCAACTCCTGGAACATCTCATATGCTCCATGACGTTCAAAACGTCGTTGAAGACCCGGTTCTAAGCCATAAAGCATGGCACACTGAACTATCGAGTAGTCATCAGCTTTGCTCTGCCAGACGTTCATAACATCTGGTGTTGCTCCTGCAGCAGGCCTGGCACCCAGCGGTGCTTCCAGGACGTAATTCTTCTATGCAGCAATGAGGATAATCCTCAAGTTACGGACTCAGTCCGTGTAATTGCTACCATCATCTTTCAACTTTGCTTTCTCAAGAAACGCATTAAAATTCAACGGAACAACAACACGGGCCATCTATCTACAATTAACATAGACAAGCAAAAATACTATCAGGTACTAAGTTCATGATAAATTCAAGTTCAATTAATCATATTACTTAAGAACTCCCACTTAGATAGACATCCCTCTAATCCTCTAAGTGATCACGTGATCCATATCAACTAAACCATGTCCGATCATCACGTGAGATGGAGTAGTTTCAATGGTGAACATCACTATGTTGATCATATCTACTATATGATTCACGCTCGACCATTCGGTCTCCGTGTTCCGAGGCCATATCTGTTAAATGCTAGGCTCGTCAAGTTTAACCTGAGTATTCCGCGTGTGCAACTGTTTTGCACTCGTTGTATTTGAACGTAGAGCCTATCACACCCGATCATCATGTGGTGTCTCAGCACGAAGAACTTTCGCAACGGTGCATACTCAGGGAGAACACTTATACTTTGATAATTTAGTGAAGGATCGTCTTATAATGCTACCGTCAAACAAAGCAAGATAAGATGCATAAAGGATTAACATCACATGCAATCAATATAAGTGATATGATATGGCCATCATCATCTTGTGCTTGTGATCTCCATCTCCGAAGCACCGTGCTTGTGATCTCCATCTCCGAAGCACCGTCATGATCACCATCGTCACCGGCGCGACACCTTGATCTCCATCGTAGCATCGTTGTCGTCTCGTCAATCTTATGCTTCTACGACTATCGCTACCGCTTAGTGATAAAGTAAAGCATTACATGGCGATTGCATTGCATACAATAAAACGACAACCATATGGCTCCTGCCAGTTGCCGATAACTCGGTTACAAAACATGATCATCTCATACAACAAATTATATCACATCATGTCTTGACCATATCACATCACAACATGCCCTGCAAAAACAAGTTAGACGTCCTCTACTTTGTTGTTGCAAGTTTTACGTGGCTGCTACGGGCTTAGCAAGAACCGTTCTTACCTACGCATCAAAACCACAACGATAGTTTGTCAAGTTGGTGTTGTTTTAACCTTCGCAAGGACCGGGTGTAGCCACACTCGGTTCAACTAAAGTGAGAGAGACAGACACCCGCCAGTCACCTTTAAGCAACGAGTGCTCGCAACGGTGAAACCAGTCTCGCGTAAGCGTACGCGTAATGTCGGTCCGGGCCGCTTCATCTCACAATACCGTTGAACCAAAGTATGACATGCTGGTAAGCAGTATGACTTATATCGCCCACAACTCACTTGTGTTCTACTCGTGCATAGCATCAACGCATAAAACCAGGCTCGGATGCCACTGTTGGGGAACGTAGTAATTTCAAAAAATTTCCTACGCACACGCAAGATCATGGTGATGCATAGCAACGAGAGGGGAGAGTGTTGTCCACGTACCCTCGTAGACCGACAGCGGAAGGGTTATCACAACGCGATTGATGTAGTCGTACGTCTTCACGATCCGACCGATCAAGTACCGAACGTACGGCACCTCCGAGTTCTACACACGTTCAGCTCGATGACGTCCCTCGAACTCCGATCCAGCCGAGTGTCGAGGGAGAGTTTCGTCAGCACAACGGCGTGGTGACGATGATGATGTTCCACCGACGCAGGGCTTCGCCTAAGCTCCGCAACGGTATTATCGAGGTGTAATATGGTGGAGGGGGGCACCGCACACGGCTAAGAGATCTCAAGGATCAATTGTTGTGTCTCTGGGGTGCCCCCTGCCCCCGTATATAAAGGGGCAAGGGGGAGGCAGCCGGCCAAGGGGAGAGGCGCGCCATAGGGGGGAGTCCTACTCCGGGAGTAGGACTCCTCCTTTCCTTGTGGGAGTAGGAGAAGGGAAGGGGGAAGGAGAAAGAAGGAAGGGTGCGCCCCCCTTCCCTAGTCCAATTCGGACCAGACCATGGGGAGGGGTGCGGCCACCTTTTGAGGCCTTTCTCTCCTTTCCCGTATGGCCCATTAAGGCCCAATACGAATTCCCGTAACTCTCCGGTACTCCGAAAAATACCCGAATCACTCGGAACCTTTTCCGAAGTCCGAATATAGTCGTCCAATATATCGATTTTTACGTGTCGACCATTTCGAGACTCCTCGTCATATCCCCGATCTCATCTGGGACTCCGAACTCCTTCAGTACATCAAAACTCAATAAAACTATCATCGTAACGTTAAGCGTGCGGACCCTACGGGTTCGAGAACTATGTAGACATGACCGAGACACGCCTCCGGTCAATAACCAATAGCGGGACCTGGATGCCCATATTGGCTCCCACATATTCTACGAAGATCTTTATCGGTCAGACCGCATAACAACATACATTGTTCCCTTTGTCATCGGTATGTTACTTGCCTGAGATTCGATCGTCGGTATCCTCATACCTAGTTCAATCTCGTTTCCGACAAGTCTCTTTACTCGTTCCGTAATGCATCATCCCGCAACTAACTCATTAGTCACAATGCTTGCAAGGCTTATAGTGATGTGCATTACCGAGTGGGCCCAGAGATACCTCTCCGACAATTGGAGTGACAAATCCTAATCTCGAAATACGCCAACCCAACAAGTACCTTTGGAGACACCTGTAGAGCACCTTTATAATCACCCATTTACGTTGTGACGTTTGGTAGCACACAAAGTGTTCCTCCGGTAAACGGGAGTTGCATAATCTCATAGTCATAGGAACATGTATAAGTCATGAAGAAAGCAATAGCAACATACTAAACGATCGAGTGCTAAGCTAACGGAATGGGTCAAGTCAATCACGTCATTCTCCTAATGAGGTGATCTCGTTAATCAAATGACAACTTATGTCTATGGCTAGGAAACATAACCATCTTTGATTAACGAGCTAGTCAAGTAGAGGCATACTAGTGACACTCTGTTTGTCTATATATTCACACATGTATTATGTTTCCGGTTAATAAAATTCTAGCATGAATAATAAACATTTATCATGATACAAGGAAATAAATAATACTTTATTATTGCCTCTAGGGCATATTTCCTTCATCTCTTTCACACATGCTCACAATCTCTCTCGGGGTGTCGGGGAGTCTCACGCACATGCTCTCTCTGTATCTCTCTCTTTCTGACTACTATGTACCACTCTTTTCACTAATCTCAGTTGGAAAACACTATTTCTCTCACATGCATATATACACACGCACGGTCTCTACTAGCCCTCTATATGCACATATATGTGCCTACGTGTCTCCCGCACGCATATTATCTTTAGGCCTCTCTCGCACACATTGCCCCCCCAGACACACGTCTCTCTTAGTAGTTGGCAGATATGATTCCATCATATCATTCGGTAGGATATCCCTGACTGTTAGGCTAGATGGTAATACGAGGCAAAGTTTTACCCTAGTTCGGACCCTTGCAGTTGAGGAAAAAGCCTACTCTTGGAACTGTATATTAGTGATAGGGGTGTGTACAAAGTACACGTGAATACCAGGCATTGTGCATGTGTGTATACTATCGACAAACTAGCCCCCAAGCTTCTATAACATACTGGGGGCCTAGGGTTACAAATCATATATAGTCGGCTTATCACCAGTGGGGATAGAGTCCTCCGCGACTCTGGTAGCTATCTTCGTGTTGTACGCCGAGTCCTCCACATGGTTCTTCATATAACGCGTCTCGATCCAACCTATGTGGCAGGATGGAACCGACCCGTGAGTCCTCATGTTGACCAACCACAACTAGAAATGATGTGCCCACCACACCACACACGCAATCGGCCACTAAGAAAATAAGCATATACAATAGTACAATGTTATACATGAAAGTTAATTGCATGGTGCATCCAAAAATATTTGTTCTGCATTGTGAATGTTTATATATTCTCCTAAAATATTAGTCACGGGAAAGACAAACGAAGGGCATATCTCTCCTTGTCTCCACCGGACATCCCCTCTTTCTACACCACTTTCACGTACGCACACAAACTATCTCTCGGCCCTCTAAAAGTATGCATGCCCACGACACATTCACGCGTGACGGTCACTGTATTTCAAGCTAAAGCACTGTACGGTCACTGGAATTCAGAATATGCTCATTACGGTCACCATACATTCTCGTGGTGATCATACGGTATCTAGCTCATGATACGTCTCCGTATTTTCTTGATGACACCGACGGACTTTGCATTTGACGCGTGCTCCGTATTTTGTTGACGACACTTACGGTCATTGTATTTGAAGCGAAAGCACGATATGGTCACTGGACTTCAGAATAAGCTCATCACGGTCACCACATACATTTTGTTGTGCTAACCAACATGTGGTTGGATGGTTAGGAGGACAGTGGTTTCTCGAGCCCACTAGGGTTAAAGTCCCAGTGCTCGCATTTATCCTGGGTTAATTTCAGTATTTTTCGGCAATGTGTGTTAAGTGGGAGAAGACGTTCCACTCGACTACGAGGCACCTATGGCGACTTCGTAAAATCTCAAGATCATATGCTGGCTCACTCTCTCGAAGGTGCTCATAGGGGTAGGGTCTGCATGTGTGCGCTTATAGCGGTGAGTGCTTGCGCGTATATATGAGCCCTTGCGTCTGTACCGTGTTAAAAAAATACATGTCATGATTATACGGTCACTGGCTCACCCGTACAACTCCGTATTTTATTGATGACACAATAAATTGACCAGTCAAACGTTGCACATGGCGCAACTAGTGTTGCACCATCGGGGCGCGTAACCGTGGGGCCCACCTGTCAGCCCGTATATGAAAGAAAGAAATGGTAGTTTGAGTCTGTACTGTGTTAATAAAATACATTTTAGGGTGATCATACGGTCACTGGCTCACCATACAGCTCCGTAATTTATTGATGACACGATCAAGTGACCAGTCAAACGGTCCACATTCAGCAGCGCACATTACCATAGGGCCCACCCGTCAGCGCATGTATGAAGGACATAAATGGTAATAAATTAGTGGTCGGTGGGTACTCGAAGTCGTGAGACCTCAGGTTAGCAGTCGCCGGCGGTGGGCGGCGTTGATTGGGCGGTGGGGTGGGGATCGCCGGAGAAAAAGCTCGGTGCGGGGGGCCCTAGAGGGATGGCCGGTGCGGCGGCGGACTGGCGGTGGGGAGTGGTTTTGGGGCGGGCATGGCGGCGCGGGCCGGCCGTGGGCGGCGGGGGCCGGCGGTTTGGCCGGTGGTGGCTGGCGGCTCAGGGGGGTGGAGTTTGATGATAAACTGCAGGCCCTTGCTTTCGTATCCAACGGCTGGAAAATCTAATGACCAGAGATGAAAAAGTCAGTCGACTGACGTGTAGCCTCACCCCGCACGTAGACATGCACGCACGCAAGACACGCACGCATGCAGGCGTGCAACACTGACACATACACATAACGAACACACACACGCATGCAGGGGTGCAACACTGACACGTACACATGCACTCACGAACACACGCACGTACGCACACATGCATGCAACACTGAAACGTACCCTTGCACGCATGCAACACTCGCACACCTGCATGCACACAACACACGACGCAAGACACACGCTCAACCTATACGTGCATGCACCCTTTGTTAAGGACATGGATTGTTACGGGTATTAATCAATCTTATCTGTGATAAGCAGAACATTGATGTTTGCAGCGGTCTTTATGAATCACAACGTATCGAACGGGCTATCAACATAGTAGGCTTATCTACATGAAAAGGATGACGTCACACTCAATGAACAATCATCGGTTTATGAAATGCCCGCTTCTGACCGCCCTGGCCCACCAAAGGTTCCTCTGCTGTGCGCTGCCTGCGTTGGGTCACTGACATGCAGGCCATGTACCCAAAGAGCCCACACGTCAGTGGAAGAACGGGGCGGTGTCCTACGTCAGAGTCGAGGGCGCCACTCGCTGCACGCCCGGGTGAACACGCCTCCTTGCCCCATTCAAACGCCTCCATGAAACCCGCCCGTGTGGAAGCCGAGAAACCCACTCTGGACACACGTCCGTTCATGACCGGGCCAGCATTAAACGCAACGCCGTCCGAGCTCCTCCCGTCCGCCGTCTATTTAATCTCCTATTTAAACGAGGCCAAACGCCGGCCAAGAAACGAGGCCAAACGCCGGCCAAGAATCGCACACCTCCGCCGCTCCCCTATCTCCTCCTTCACCATTTTGTCCACTCTTACAATGGCTTACGAAGAGAGTTATTCCACACAAGCCATTTGTCTAGGTTTGTATCTCTCACATACACCCACGTAGGTGGGGGACGTGCACGAAGAGAAGAGGTGCACGCACGGCGCACGTACTCCCGTCTCTTTCCCAACCACACCCGCGCGGGTACACGGTGGAGCTCATTTCTGTGTGAAAAGGAAGCCCATGTGGTAATTTGACCGTGTACTGGTTGTCCACTTGGTGGAGGGAGGATCGTCTACCACGGGTGAACAAACAAATTGCAACTTGACGCGTTATGTTAAAAAAGAGGCAAACCATGTGGGGCCTGCCTTAGAGGCAAGGCTCTATACACTGGAGTACTTTTGATGTGTCCCGTCAACTCACAGAACGAGGAGAAGCTTGCTTAGTACACCGTCTCCCCCGCCCACGGGCGCGGTGGCTCGCAGGATGAGGTGAAGCTTGCTTACTAGTAGTAGTAGTATTGTACGCCTTACGCCCGCTCCCTCGCCCACGCGCACGGTGGCTCGCAGGATGAGGAGAAATTTTTACTACTCCCTCCGTTTACTCCTCATCCCTACTACCTTGGTTAGAGAGATTATCATATTGTTTGGAATATATATGCCCTTTAGTACTCCCTCCATTTACTTATACAAGGCCACTATAAAAAAATACGTTTTGCATCTATGCAAGGCCACAAATAGTAATCGAGACAAAAGTTACTACTCCCTCCTTTCCAGTTTATGGCTCAATTTCAAAATCTCTCCAACCAAGGTAGACGATGAGTGGTCGAATTAATTCCGTACTCCTAGTTTGCACAAGTAATTAGGCATTAATTAGAACGAATGCATGAATGACCACTAAATTTCCATGAACTTCTACATGCATTGGTGAGTTTTCTCTTGACACTGCTTGCATCGGGTGATCTAACGCACCTCGAAATCCAACATGTGATGGTACTACTACTAGTAGTAGAATTGAGACTTATAAAACGGAAAAAAATGTTTTTAGATGAGCCCTATAAACCCTAGGGGGTACGTACTCCGTAAAATAAGATTTTCCCAAAACTAAGTCGCTCAACCTTTATTTTCTTGTTTCCCCTCCTGCCTCCTTGCCTCGAACAGACTATGCCAAACTCCCCTGCCTGCCGCGCGGGAAAAGACCCGCCCTCGCCTTTTTTAGTCCGGGTTTGTATCGATGGATCGCGCGAAGCAGCAAAAACCCAAGCCGTGTCTTGTACTCCTCCGTTGACGCTCGCTTTCATGAATTCTGTACTTCCTGTCGCCGACATGTGGGACATATAGCAACCGGGTCGATGTGTCAAGCACCAAATAACAGTGCAGAACAGCAGGGGGGACGCACCCCAGTCGTACCGCCCTAGTAGTAGTAGTAATGAGTAATGAGATGTCAAATCACAATGTCGCACCTTCCCAGACGGACGAAGCAACCGTTATTTCACACTTCGGTTCACCATCATCTCAAACCATGTAGTATTGCTTCTCCCTCAAGAGGGACACGCGCATCGCCTTGGTACATCATTACACGTGGGACCGCATGACAGGCCATGCTCCCCGCCGATCGCTCGGTAAAATCACCTCATTTTTACTACTATACTTCCTCCGTATCGGTTTACATGGCATGCACGCCGTTCTAGGTTGAGAATTTAACTGGCTATATATGTGATGAACAATATATGTTTAGAAACTACATCCGCTTAATAATCCAATGATATACTTTTTGTGACATAGTAACTCATATTTAGTTAGTCAAATGGATGACCTAGAACTACGTGCACGCCCTATAAACCGAGACGCCTAAAAAAAGAGACGGAGAGGGTAGTTCAGTACGTATCTTTTTAGATCAATATAGTCGGGATTCACCAAGGAGCAAAACCAAGTGGTAGGCTGCACCTGTCGTGTTGGCGTAGCGACTCAGGCATGGTCAGTCCGCACACGAAATGGCGACACACTTAACAGGACCCCTTTGGCCGACATGTGGCTCATCCACCGTCTTGTTCCACGTGTTATGCACCAAATTACAGTTCGGAGCAGCGGTTGGAATTGGGGGCACCCTGGTCGTAGCGCCGCAGTAGTTGAAAATGAGCAACGAGGGGTCAAATCACAAAGCCCCACCTTTCCCGCATTAAGCTGGACAGACGAAGCAACCATCATTTCACTCTAGGGCGCAAGAGCATAAAGAAAAGAGAAAACCAATGATGCGTGCGGCAGCTACCTAGGGCACCCTAGGGTAGGGGTCTCCACTACAGATCAATTTTTTTTAAAGCGCCTCCACTACAAATCGGCTTCTCCCTCCTCCTCTTGAAGAAAACCGATGATGCGTGCGGTGGTAGGATTTGTAGGAGTACTGCTACGGTGTGTGGGGCCACGTCACAGTAAACGGGAGAGGGATTGTTCGAGTCGACGCCTTAAATATGTGTGGGCCGCTTGGTTTTAGGGGAACGAGGCAGCATTTTGGGTTCGGGGACCAGTGGAGATATAGTACGTACAAAAAATTGTGGATGTAGGTTCGACCGAAAGGCAATGATGCATGGGCCCTGCATTTTGATATACCCGGGGCCGCGTGAAATTTGCTACTCTACTCAAAACTAGTAAGGTACACATGCATTGAATGCATGAGATTTCGAAACCAAATTATGAATAAATACACACTATAGCATGTAAAGCTTTGAGTCATATATGCATGATGTAGATGTTCGTTTAGTTCTTATAGTTCATCTCATTCAAAATCAATTAGTTTTATAAAAATGTTAAGATTCATGGGGTTGTGCATTGTAAAGCATAAAGTAAAAAACAAATAATGGCAATTCATTTAAAAAAAATCAATTATGATACGGAAGATTCTAGAACAAAGGAGAAGTGCTTGTGTTTTAAGGTTTGTGCATTATGCTTAAGTTCAACCATGGAGTCTTCTAAATTGTACATGTGGTAGATCTGGTGGAATGTTGATGATATCCAACGGCTAGTAGTGCTCGGATTTGCCATCTCTGCACTGTCGGATTAGCTTCATCCAGCGACCATCTTTCAAGTTATTCGCACACTATATAGTTCTTGTGCCATAGTTGCATGTCTTGGAAAAAGCTACTAGTGGGTTGTACTAGCTATTTAGGAATAGAAGATGTATACATGGAAGTTGTAGGGAAAGAGATGTCATGGAGTATCTCAATTCCTATGAGTAGGGATTGGAAAAGACATGTCATTTGGTTCACATCATAGGAACTTTTCTATTGAATCTAGAGATGACATGTATCTCAATTCCTATGAGGAGGGATTAGAAAAGAGATGTAATTTGGTTCATATCATAGGAACTTTTCTATTGAATATACGCTAATGTTTATTTTCCTTTGAAATTATGGGAGTATAGGAATCCATTCATATGAACCAAGTGCCTCTAAAGCTATAGAAATGATATCATGTTTATTTCCTTTGAAATGTGGAGTATATGAATCTATTCCTATGAACCAATTGGCTCTAAAGGAAAAAAATCCTATAAAAATCATATCATATAGAGTTCCTATGATTCCTCCACACCAAAGGATGGTTGAAATTGCTGCAGGTGATACGATGGTCTTTCTTTGTAGACTCCTGCCCCATCTTTATAGTTACCTCTCGAAGATGAATGAAATGATATATACACGGTATTCTACATGTGCAATTTGGTACACGAAAACTCGGTAAAAGTTTGCGAGGTTCGAATTTTCAATAAAGCTATATGCACTGCATTTTGGAACGGAGGGAGCATACGGCAGTTGCTAACACTCACGTGGAAGATTTGTGTGTAGGAGGAGTGGCTGTTCTGTTAAATGACATGGCAAAACTGACACTGTCGGATGCCGATCTAACGGTTCTTACGGCGTTCGTCAGGAAAAGGCTTGTGGCAAACGTTTGTCAGATAATGATTTACGGACACATGCATTGCATTGATACGTGTCCCCCTCTCTCTCACGCACACGCACCCTCCCGAGTCCTATCGCACCCACCGTCTATCTGCAGGTAGACGTCACACACATATGTGCTCTTCACACCCTACCCTCAGAACTTCTAAAAAACAAAAGACGCCGCGCACATTTTATTTTAGCTCACACGTCACACACTTATACTATTACTCTTGTGGCGAACGTTCTTTGGGCATATTATATTGTACTCTCACGAAGAGAAGCGGTGCACGCACGCACTAGTTCTCTCACACCCACTCACGGGTACACGTAGGAGCGCATTTTTTGAAGCTGGTACAACAAAATCACTCCACTATATATATAAGCAGGAGCCTTAGCGCTTGCTTTACTAGGGTTCCTCTCGTTCACTCTCTCATGCTCTCCAGATCTAAGCAAGACATAGGTGGCCACACTCTCTCTCAGCTCATGGCTGGTCGCAAATCCGGCCGGACAACCTCGACCGGGGCAGGGGTGTAGGTGCATCGTTCACGCTGTCGTCGGCGGCGAGGGAGGAGACCAACGGTTGCCCGCGCGTCCCAATCGGCGGCCGTGCCATTCTTTCCGAGAGAGCGCTGGCTCCGGAGGGCCTCTGACCCCTTCTTCCTCCCTGCGGTATTGTGGCCAAGATGCGGCCTCCCGACGCCGTCTTTGCCACATGCCGACGACCCTCAGGTATATATTCCTTTGAAACCTGCCTTGCTCTACTGCCCGAGCTCCCCACTTGGCTTCGTGTGGATCTTTTTCTAGTTCCGTCCGCTGTTCCAAAGCCACCTAGACTTTTACTATTATTAGAGGTAAAGCTAGTTCATACAGTCGACTCTAAGAGTTGGTTCAAAAATGGAAGAAAGTGGGAAAGCTGTAGCATGAATCTAGGACTTGGTTCTAAGAGGAAACGGGGGAAAGTAGTAGATACTGGCTACCCAACCGGTCTCTTGGTTGAAAAGACGAAGAAAGCATGGTGGATGGCGAAGGGTGGGGGAAGTGGACCTATATCTTGGTTGAAAAAGGAAAGAAAGTGACGGGTGTTGGGGGACAACGCAAATGAGAATGAGCAGGTCTAGATTTCCTGTGCTCACATAGGAAAATGTCGCCGAGGAGATAAAAAATGGGACAAATGCAGACATGCTGCCTGAGTGTTTGCCGCTCTCGGCAACCACATCTGCCTCACCACTTTATGCCCCTGCTGTCCCTACGCCCATATTGCTACCGTTAATGTAAGATCACATGAAGCATTAAGCAATGCCACCTAATGTCACTATAAGTAATGGTCTAGTGCCGTCGATAAATTGAAGCAATGCCACCACCATTTTATGAAGTGCTTCTGTCTTGCTTTATTTCCCATGAATTTTGTTTTCGCAGTTACACTTAAATCTCACACCGCTAACATTGCTTCATCCCAGTGGAACTGCACAAATTTGATTGACCATTTACTGACCATGTGCTACTCTCATGTCAGTAATACTAATGCTATTGTTCTGCATGTTAATCTAGTGGCAGTGTTGATGTGATGTGATGCTACTTACTTAAGGACACTTTCATACTGTCAATCTAGTGCCAATTATAACTCAATAGATGCTGCTGTTAATCATACGCCACTGCAAATATCTGTCACTGTTTAAATAACCATATTTCATATTTGCGCAAGCAGGGATGTGTGTCTCCATATCGTTTCGGGATGTCTGTCTCCGTATCATTTCTGTCCGCGCAATCAAAAGCACACACCTCAGTTTTAATAGAACTGCGCAAAATGAGATGGCTATCCCTCGTTGCCGTCGTCTAACCACCCGTCTTCCAGGTATTCCTACATTGGTAGTTACTAGGTAGAATGACCAACGCAATGTAAAAGAAGTTGATTCGTATGTTTTACTTCCTGATTGCAGTGTAGGGACGAGCGAAAACAACTGCATCCTAGTCCGGAATGCACTTTCTACCAGTTCATCCATGGACCGAGGACTAGCTGGCACGGCTGCACGACGGTCTTTTGGACAGGTGCGCGGACAAGAGGCATTGTGGTCTGCTTATTTCTACAAATAGCGGTGCTTAAATTTAGTGGAATGCACAAGACTTTCAGCTGGTCAGTACACTACATGGTTCGGTTCAGCATTCCAGCTGAGAACACAATTATAATTGGTTATTCTAGAATGAGAGAACCTAACCCTGGATGGTGGCAACAAGAAAAAACCAGAGTGAACTCCAGGAAATTTAAGCCTGCCGGGAGGCCATTTGCTCAGAGAAGCCTTGCTTGTTTTCTTCCTGATTTGTAAACCTTCTCACAACTTTGTCTTTTGTTGTGAACTAGTATATGTTTGTTATGTTCTATGAATCATTGAGATGTATAAAATTGCTTAACTTATGCTTTTCAAGTTTTTTATGAAGCCGAGTTTAATGTGAGTGTTCCACATGAACGCTGGACTAGCGTGTGAACGTTTGGAATTTACTTTGTGGCCTCAGTTAACTGCATGAACCACTGTAACAAGATACATAGTTGCTTATATGTCAGATAGCAGATTGTTGATTGTTAGCTGGTCGATAGCCTAGTGTTGAAGCGAGCTGAGCCAATGTGCCGTGTTTTGCACAACTGCTTACAAGTGGGGTAGCACCAACAATGTTTACAAGTACTTATGTATACGTCAGCGCACAGTTCTCGAACGAGTACTCTATTTCATCAAAACACACACTGCTCGTATGATAAACCGTGACAACTTATGTCTTACCATGCCATATTCATGAAAAAACTAGTGAGGACGCATCTGTTTCGGCAACAATTACAATGGTTCTCACATGATTCATGGGCACACAAAAGTAGCAGCAGTTCCCATAGACGGATTCAAACAGAGTACTAGCCCCAGAGGGCTTGATAACAGGCAAGGTTCGGATAATTAGACACAATCCAAACTACTATTAAACACTAGCTGGGGCAACTATTTCATGCCTCGATCTAATTTGGGCTGGACACAAGACGGACCTTGCCATGAACATCATCGAGGACGTCCGGCAGCAGATCAATCCTGTGAACCTTCATGAAGACAGCCTTGTGGCCTCGCCACTCATAAACTTGTTTGTGGAGGCATGCCATGTCATCTTCCTGCGTAAGCTTGACAAGAACAGTATGCCTCAAAAACGAAGGAGTAGCTTTGAACTTCTTGTGCTTCAGTACACCCTCGACAACACTCCTGACAACAGTGAGGCTGGAATACAACTCTTCATTGGTATAAGCGCAAATGTCTTCCAGGATCCAACAGCCTAAAAACTCTGTTTTCCCAGTGCATATATTCAGGTCATCCGCCTCATAGCGAGTGACATGTACAACCACACAATCCTTGTCTGCATCAGGGCTCTAATTGAAACAGAAACAAATTCTGAATTACTTTCCAGTATAAGAAACACAAGTTATTTAAACCACTATGTATAGCATGGCATCAAACCTAATAAAATTTTGCATTATTCATCACCACATACTTAGATGAAAAACCACAATCGAGATCAGCAAAGAAGAAAATCACCT
>NC_057811.1:341860460-341873230 GCF_018294505.1 Triticum aestivum
GGGAAAACTACTCCTGCAGTGCCACGGGGGCTGTAACCTCAAACGGGGCATTGACCATCTCAGTAGTGGCCGTGAGCGTATCTGGGGTCGGCTCGGTGGCTGCCTCCATCTTCTTGGAGCTCTCTGTCTCATAGGGATCAGCCTCCCGCGTCTGCTTCAATATCGGCAGATCTTTGCCTGGTTCTCCTTGGTCCATCATGAAACTGACGAATACTAGGAGACCACTGAAAGGAAAACACAATTGCAATGACAATAAAACAAAAAAGAGAGTGGGGATCGATTACTGCTTTGAAAAAGTTCTTTTTTTCTCTGAACAAAAATATACCAACATCACGGATCCGCTTACCTTCCCTTCGTTGGGAGAGAAGAACAGTGGCAGATGCGAGTGTTGCCTTTCTTGAAGACGGTGAGGGAGAAGGGGATTCAGCGAAGAGTGAAATGATGGTTGCTTCGTCCGTCAAATTTAGACTGCGGGGAGGTGGGGTTTTGTGATACGACGGCTCGTTATTGCCGCGCTATGACCGGGGTGACTCTCCGCCTGCATACTGCCTTCTAATTTGGTGGATGACATTTGGGCCCGTGAGCACCATGGCCCGCATGTCGGTGAACAAAAGTATAATGACATTCAGTAGAGGGAGACGTTTCGATGACCTAGAAGGAGCCAGAAGCGGTATTGTATCCACTGTACTAGTCGTAATTGTTTTTCTGGGTAGCTGTAGAGTGTCTCCACTCTACTAGTAGTAATTGTTTCTCTGGGCCCAAGACAAAACAGCCCATCCACCCTAGTAAATAGTAAAATCAATTCAAAAGTCCATATATTTACTGAATGAGAGGCGCTACCCACACCCAGCACACCGCCCCCCCAAAAAACCTGGGTGTTCTTCTTCCTCCTCACTCCCACCCACCTCACATCAGCTCGCTCCACTCGTACCCCCAAATTCCTCACCTCACTCCTACAGAAAACCCCAGATCCCCTTCTTCCTCACTACTACAAAAAAACCCAGCTCCCCTTCTTCTTCACTCACACTACAACTAGGCTCGTCATTCGTTACTCTGCTCAAATCCGTGAGCACGGCGTGACGCCCTCGAGGAAAATGGAGTCGGCTGACCCCAGCGCCAAGAAGATTAGGCTCCCGCCAACAGCGACACCTGTTGTAGATCCCGCACCCGGCAGCGCGGGGAGAAGCGGCGACCCCGCCCCCATCGGATCCCAGGAACCCGTAGAATCTCGGGTGGACCGCATCAGCGATCTCCCGGACGCCGTTCTTGGGGAGATCATCTCGCTTCTCCCCACCAAGGATTGCTGCCGCACCCAAGTCCTCTCAATTCAGTGGTGCCCTCTATGGTGTGGCGTGCCCCTTAATCTCAACTGTCGTCAGCTATCTCTCTTCAATGATTTTGGAATCCCCAGAGCCATCATCTCCTCCCACCAGGGCTCCGTTCAAAGCCTCTGCATCCCGTCATGCTACCTGAGCAAGCATACCATGCCCTGCATGGTGGACGCCTGGCTAAAATCCCCTGAATTCACAGAACTACAGCTGCTTGAGTTCTACTATTCCCCTGGAAATCACCTACCAGATACCGAACGCCATCTACCTGTGCCCTCAGCACCGATGTCCATCTCGCGGTTTTCCTCCTCTCTCCACACCGCCACCTTTGCGCTGTGTGACCTACCAGACAATCTGGTACTAAACCTTCGACTCCCATTTCTCAAGAAACTTTCACTTGTGTGGGTTCGTATATCGGAGGCCTCATTGCACAGCATCATCCACTCCAGTTGCCCTGCCCTGGAGTGCTTGGTGCTTGTTTTCACAGTTAGAATCGGTTGTCTCCAAATAAAGTCGCCTAACCTTGTAAGAATTGGAATTTGTTTTGACGGAAGGTAGCTCATCATCCAAGATGCCCCTTCACTTCAAAGGTTGATCCTTGATTCTAGTTATTCACCGTTGCAAATAACCGTCCTCTCTGCGCCTAAACTGGAGACCTTGGGTGTAATACATGATCTCTGTGCTCATTTCAATATGGTGTTTGGCTCCACAGTTCTTCAGGTACTTTATATTATCATCTACACTTGTAACCATAAGTTGCATTTTAAATTTCTGCACATAAGTTATATGACATCTTGGAGTACACAGTTTGTACTAATATTATGTTCTATGCTCAATGAAGAGTTTCTCCATGGATGGCCTATCAATGGTGCTGGATTCTGTCAAGATCTTATATATCCAAATGAATAGTTTTGATCTGAACAAGATTCTTGGCTTGCTGCAATGCTTTCCATGTCTGGAGAAGTTGTATATAAAGGTGATAATTTCACGCACATTGGAAGCCCGCATATAGTGTACTAGAATTAACAGTTCAGCTGTTGCTCTTTCGACACTCTTTTTTTAGACCTTAACTGTTTTCAATCTTCATGTCTATTTAGGCAACATGACGAGGTAAGAAAGTTATAACCAATCGGTGGATTCGTAAGCATCGGGATTTTCTCACTTCTCATGAGATTCGATTGAAGACAATAACGCTAGAACGATATGTAGCCAACCGTGCAAACACTAGATTTGTCACATTCTTCCTGCTGAATGCGAGGTTACTATTGTCCATCAGGCTTAAGTTTATCACCAGCACGGTTTTGATGGATGGGTATGTGGAAGAGCAAAAAAAGGATTTTCAGGTGGGCAAAAGAGCTTCTGAACGTGTCGGGCTTCTATTTACAACATATTGTGGTCATAATCCAGTAAATTTTATGACCCAGGATGTTCATTCTATGGACCTGATCGAACCATTTGACTGTGACTACCGAAAACAGTGCTGGAGTTAGATGTTGTTGCCCTTTTCAACCTGGGTTTTTTGTAAACCTGATGAACAATTAACCCTCGTGCTTTTGTACAGTTTGTAAGCTCGAGTTAGATGTTCTTGCCCTTTTCAACTCGGCTGTGACTGTCATATTTTCTTTCAAGCAAGGCAAATGGCGTGCCAGTCGTTTAATTTAGAGTGAAATATTGTAACAACTAACAAAGCCCAACCAAGGGAAATAACATCACTCTCGCCGGCTGCTTGAGCTCACTGTGCATTACAGAAGCCAAGTGATTAGCCCCCACCAGCACCCACAAACTTATTTTGAACTAGCACATCAAATGGGCTGTAAATTTTCATAGGAAAGGCTGCATGACCATGAAAGATTTGGATTCTGACATTTGGGACCCGCGAGGAAATAGCCTATCCAAGGTGGTGTCGACTTACTAGCCAGTCAACAAACGATTTTGCCTACCAGCCGTTGGATTGACATCCAACATCTGTCGTGTATCGTCTATCTCTTGTCTTCTTCTTCCTCCAGCCACCCAAACCAAACCACCCCGTCGGCTCCGCCTGGTCCCGCCTCCCATGGCTGGCTGCACCTCCGCCGCCATATCATACGTACCCTCCAACGTTGGCCAGTCCCTCCCTCTATTCCCCCACACATCCTGTTATTCTCCGGCGACGTCAGCCCCAACACGCACCCGCACCCGAACCAGTCAACCCTCGTACTCCCCTCCGCCTGCGACTGAACCGGCGCATCTTCCATGGCTCCTGTTCGTTCCGTCCGAGGCCTCACCGTCGTCCTCCGCCTTGCGGCCTTGGTTCTCTCGCCGTGCGCGGTGCGCCGCCCTCTTGCATTGTCAACGTCGTCAACAACCGAGAGGAACAAGGAGATGACTGTACGTGGAGAGGATGACAGTAGGGACCCACCAGCGTCATGGCAGTACGCAAGCAAGTGCCTCTATATTACAAGCCCAAAAATATGGTTCCTTCTAATGGTTGGACATCTGGGGCTCACGCCATTGTCAACGTAGTCAATAAACAAGAGAATTACACTACGAGCAGCTGACACCAGGGACCCAGCAGGTCGCGCAGTTTATTTATTTTTGATGAACAAGCAGTTGTTATTTATACTAGTTTTAGCGACGGATCAGGGTAACAACGGGGCTGTGCGGGGGCTGTGGCCCGTCTAGCCAGGGTTCTATTTATGTTTACCACATCATGAGCCTAGTTGTGTTTTTTTCTTGCTGAAAATGGCTAGCCCAGTTCTATTTTTTAAAAGAAATACCCAAAGGAGGCCTACTCGCTTTATCAGCCTTGCTGGGCTGCAAATCTTTCAAGACGAGGAGAGTTTCATTCGGTTTGCCCAGAAATGGGCTGTACAACTTTAAAACACATCAAACCGGGAATTAGTTTCAATTTTTTTTCATTACAAGATTTTAAATTCCATTGATTTTTATGCGTGGACAATTATTTGGATTTTATATTTATATAAATTATTTTTCAAAATAGTTTGAATGTGAATCGATATTTCGGGATTAAAAACAGTTGACCGCAGCGAAATATGCAAAATTTCATATACTTTTTAACCGTGGCCACAATATGGGCTGTAATGCTAACAAAAAGAAGATGGGCTCCAAAAAAATTCTTAAGAATTAGCAAATGGGCTGTACATTATTAGAAATAATGCACACGAGAGCAGTGACTGTTGGATGTCCATCCAATGGCTGTCGTGCTTCTTCAATCTCCGCTCTTCCTGCTCCAGCCGCTCAAACAAGTGCCGGCGGGACTGCCTGCTCCCTCCTCCCGAGGCCGGCTATGCTGCCGCGCAGGCCTCACCGCCCCACCATACTCCCATCGCTGGCCTAGCCATCCCTCTACTCACCCACACCTGCTGTTATTCTCCGGGGACGGCAGACAAACCAGTAAACTCTTGTACTCCTCCGCGTGGGAAACAACTGCCGAGTCTTCCCTGGCTCCATGTCATTCCCTTCCTAGGCCTCGCCGTCGTCCACCGCCCTGGTTCTCTCGGCGCGGCCTTGTCAACATGGTCAATGAACGACATCCATCGAAAGTGGACTGTACGTGGAGAGGCTGACAGCTGGGTCCACGACCGCACGCAAGGAAATGCCTCCTTATTACGCACAAAATAATGATTCCTCCACCTGACAGCTAGGACCCACGGGAAGGGCTTCTGTATTTCATGAAAAAAATATTCCCCCCGCTGACAGGTCGGACCCACCAGCTATATCTTCGCACACAAGGAAGTGCCTCCTTATTACGCACAAAAAAATGAATACCCCCTACTAGCTGGGACCCACCATAGTGGGTGGCTGACTTGTGGGACTACTAAGTTGACGGGGACGGAGGGCTTTGTCAACTTAGTCAATATGAACGATTCTAGCCCCAGTGACCGTACGATGTCCATCCAACGGCCATAGTGCTTCTTCAACCTCTGGTCTTCTTGCTCCAGCCGCCCAAAGCAGCGCCGGTCGTGTCGCCTGCTCCTGCCTCCCGTGGCCGGCTGTGCTGCCGCGGAGGCCTCACCGCCCCCATACTACTCCCACCGCTGGCCAGGCCATCCCTCCACTCACCCACACCCCCTGTTATTCTGCGGCGACAGCAGCCTCACACCGCAGCCGAACCAGTGAACCCTCGTACTCCTCTCCGCGTGGGCATCCACTGCCGCGTCTTCCCCGGCTCCGCGTCGTCCCCTTCCTAGGCCTCACCGTCGTCCACCGCCTTGGTGCTCTCGGCGCGGCGTGGTCAATGTGGTCAACGACCGACTTCCATCGGAAGAGTACAGTACGTGGAGAGGCTGACAGCTGGGTCCACGGCCGCAGCTGGGTCCATGGCAATAGCCCAGTTTTTTGTTGATTTGCCAAGTAAGTCGCTTTGTCAGGCCTGTTGGGCTACAAATCTTTCAAGACGAGGATAGCTTCATTCAGCTGGCCGAGAAAATGGCCTATCAGTAATGAGAAATGGGCTGTACATTTTTAAAACACATCAAACCGGCAATTAGTTTCAAATTTCGTTTTTTCATTTCAAGATTTTAAATTGCATTAATTTTTATGCGTGGACAATTTGTTGGATTTTATATTGATATACATTTATTTTTAAAATCAGTTTTAATGTGACTCGAAATTTCGGGATTAAAAACAGTTCGGACCGCACCAAAATATGCAAAATTTCGTATAATTTTTTAACGGTGGCCACAATATGGGTTGTAATGCTAACAAAAAGAATATGGGCTCAAAAAAACCTTAAGAATTAGCAAATGGGCTGTAAATTATTAGCAATAATGGCAGATGGGTTGTATGCTGTTTTCCACAGATTTGAGGCTTTCCTAAAAAAAGGTTGACGCACAAGCAGTGACTGTTGGATGTCCATCCAACGGCCGTCGTGCTTCTTCAATCTATGCTCTTCCTGCTCTAGCTGCTCAAACAAGCGCCGGCAGGATTGCCTGCTCCCTCCTCCCCGCGGCCGGCTGTGCTGCTGCGCAGGCCTCACCGCTCCACCGTACTCCCATCGCTGGCCTAGCCATCCCCCTACTCACCCACACCTACTGTTATTCTCTAGCGATAGCAGACGAACCAGTAAACCCTCATATAGTCGTACTCCCCTCCGTGTGGGAAACAACTGCCGAGTCTTCCCTGGCTCCGTGTCGTTCCCTTCCTAGGCCTCGCTATCGTCCACCGCCCAGGTGCTCTCGTCGCGGCCTGGTCAACGTGGTCAATGACCGACATGCATCTGAAGTGGACTATACGTGGAGAGGCTGACAGCTGGGTCCACGGCCGCACGCAAGGAAATGCCTCCTTATTACGCGCAAAATAATGATTCCTCCACCTGACATCTGGGACCCACCGAAAGGGCCTCTGTATTTCGCCAAAAAAACGTTACCGCCGCTGACAGCTCGTACCCACCAGCTATATCTTCGCACGCAAGGAAGTGCCTCCTTATTACGCACAAAAAAACGAATACTCCCCCTGCTAGCTGGGACCCAGTATAGTGGCAGGCTGACTTGTGGGCCTACTAAGTTGACGGGGACAGTGAGCTTTGTCAACTTAGTCAATATGCACGATTCTAGCTCCAGTGACCGTACGATGTCCATCCAACGGCCGTAGTGCTTCTTCAACCTCTGGTCTTCTTGCTCCAGCCGCCCAAACCAGCGCCGGTCGTGCCTCGTGCTCCTGCCTCCTGTGGCCGGCTGCGATGCCGCAACGGCCTCACCGCCCCTACTAGTCCCACCGCTGGCCAGGCCATCCCTCTACTCACCCACACCCCCTGTTATTCTGCGGTGATGGCAGCCTCACACCGCAGTGAACCAGTGAACCCTCGTACTCCTCTACGCGTGGGCATCCACTGCCGCGTCTTCCCCGGCTCCGCGTCGTCCCATTCCTAGGCCTCGTCGTCGTCCACCGCCCTGGTGCTCTCGGCGCGGCGTGGTCAATGTGGTCAAGGAACGGCTCCATCGGACGTGGACTATACGTGGAGAGGCTGACAGCTGGGTCCACGGCCGCAGCAAGGAAGTGCCTCCTTATTACGTGCGAAATAATTATTCCTCCACCTGACAGCGGGGACCCACCGGACGGGCCACCGTATTTCGCAAAAAAACATTTCCCCCTGACTGCTGGGACCCACCAGCTACATCTTCGCACGCAAGGAAGTGCGTCTGGGCAAAAAAATGATTTGCCCCCTGACTGCTGGTACCCACCGGCTACATCTTCGCACGCAAGGAAGTGCCTGACAGTCGGGACCCACCTGGTGGAAGCGTACATAGCGTTGTCATTCTGGTCGTGAACGTGTACGTACATACTGGTCCATGTAGAGCGCGCACGTGTCGTAGTAGAGGCGCGCATGTAGCATGTACACGTACGTACAGCGACCAGTGTGCAAGAAAGAAAATACAGCCACGTACGTACATACGGGCGGGGTCTCGAACGCCTACTCACGCATACGTACGGCCAGGGCTCGTGTACATGACTGGGTCGGAAAGGAGAAACAATGTCGTCGTCGTGTTCATGGGGAAGCAACCGGCTGGGTCAGAACGGAATGCCTCGTCGTGTTCATCGGGAGGGCTTGGACGGAAGAACCGATGGAAACGAGGCCTGGCGTACCGCAGAACGGAGGAAACGACCTTGTGTTTGACCAACCACGGTCGAAACGGGATCCTGTTCATCGGGAGGGGTCTAGCGTACCGCAAAACGGAGGAAACGGACCTCCTATGGTCGAAACGGGGGTCCTGTTGATCAGGAGGGGCGTGGCGTACCGCAAAACGGAGGAAACGGACTTGTGTTGGAGCGCTACGGTCGAAACGGGGGTCCTGTTCATCGGGAGGGGTGTGGCGTACCGCAAAATGGGACTCCACGGGATACTGTTCATCTCCACCGTCGACCCCCTCCAACCTCCACGGGCTACTGTTCATCCACCATCGACCTCCTCCAGCCTCCACCTGCGACTGTTCATCCACGGGCTCCTGCTCATCCAGCTTCCACCGCGTGCTACTCCACTGGCTACTGTTCAACCAGCCCTCTCCACGGGCTTCTGTTCAACCACCCCTCCATGGGCTACTGTTCATCCAGCCCTCCACCTTCTACTGTTCATCCAGCCCTCCACGGGGTGGTCCTGTTCATCGAGCCCTCCATGGGGTCCTGTTCATCCAGCCCCAACCGGCTCAATCAACCGGGGTCCTGTTCATCCAGAGGCAACACCACGGGGTCCTGTTCATCCACCCCCACCGGGAACTGTTCATCCAAACCCCCCCAGTAACGCTCACTGTTCATCCATAGGCAGCATCGATCGGCTTCAGTTAGCAGCAGTAGCGAAGGAATTGCTCGATCGGGTTCAGTTAACAGCCATCGATCGATCGCCCGGGTTCAGTAACGCGTAGCCTGCAGTGCAATCGCTCGGGTTCAGTTAGAGCCCAACGCTTCGCTCGGGTTCAGTTAGAGCCCAATGCCCCGCACCCACGCCCGTGCGTGTACAAGAGAAACGAGCATCGCTCGGCCCCGACCACCCACCGTAACCGGGAACACCCCGATATTTTCCTCGCCCTCGCTTCTACCACGGTTTTTCCCGTCATGGACGGCCCAAAGAATGTCATGCAGCCGCGTCTCCGGCCCGTCCAGGATGAAAAGCCCATTTTCTGTCATGAGTTTTTGTCATAGAAGTAGGATCCCACCACATCTATGATGATACCGGGTTTTGTCACAATTATCGTCATAGAAGTGACATAAGTATGACAAAAATTTTTTTCGTTCGGCCCAAAATGTCACATATGTGTCTTTCTTTTGTAGTGGAGTAGGTTTCCCCCTTTTCACTCGTTGGTGTAGGAGAAGAAGGAAGAGGGCGAAGGAGAGAAGGAAAGGGGGGCCGGCCCCCTCCCCAATTCGGATTGGGCTTGGGGGGCCCACTTGGCTGCCTCCTCCTCCCTCCCACCATGGCCCATTAAGGCCCATTGACTCCCCGGGGGGTTCCGGTAACCCCCGGTACTCCGGTAATTGCCTGAACTTATCCGAAACCATTCCGGTGTCCAAACATAGCCTTCCAATATATCAATCTTCATGTCTCGACCATTTCGAGACTCCTCATCATGTCCGTGATCACATCCGGGACTCCGCACTACCTTCGTTACATCAAAACACTTAAACACATAAACCCATAATACCAATCGTCATCGAACAGTAAGCGTGTGGACCCTACAGGTTCGAGAACTATGTAGACATGACCGAGACTCACTTCCTGTCAATAACCAATAGCGGAACCTGGATGGTCATATTGGTTCCTACATATTCTATGAAGAACTTTATCGGTCAAACCGCATAACAACATACGTTGTTCCCTTTGTCATCGGTATGTTACTTGCTCGAGATTCGGTCGTCGGTATCATCATACCTAGTTCAATCTCATTACCGAGAAGTCTCTTTACTCGTTCCGTAATGCATCATCCCATAACTAACTCATTAGTCACATTGCTTGCAAGGCTTATAGGGATGTGCATTACCGAGAGGGCCCAGAGATACCTCTCCGACAATCGGAGTGACAAATCCTAATCTCGATCTATGCCAACTCAACAAACACCATCGGAGACACCTGTAGAGCATCTTTATAATCACCCAGTTACGTTGTGACGTTTGATAGCACACTAAGTGTTCCTCCGGTATTCGGGAGTTGCATAATCTCATAGTCATAGGAACATGTATAAGTTATGAAGAAAGCAATAGCAATAAACTAAACGATCATAGTGCTAAGCTAACAAATTGGTCAAGTCAAACACATCATTCTCTAATGATGTGATCCCGTTCATCAAATGATGTCGGTGTACAAAAGTAGGGGCTCTCCTTTTGACCCCTTTACTTGTGCATGGGCAGTCAGAGCTGCGCCCGCGGCCACACTTAACAAGGCAGAGGAGGGAAGCCAGAGGGAAACCGAAGCACAAGGCGAACGAAGCAACGCCAAGACCAAAAACACAAAAAGCAAAGGGGCGAGGTGGACTCCCCCGGTAACAACCTTGCCGGGGCGGCCTCCGCGGCCCTGACAAGAGCTTTGCCGGGCAACTTGCCCAACACCAGCAGTGCGAGCCACCCTTGAGCCCAAGGGTTCCAAACGCCGTCAACAACTACATTGGAACCAGGGCTCGGGAGGCACCTCTGTGGTGGCATGTAGATCTTTGTCAAGATCATGAATACATGAGATCAGATGAGAACCAGAAGAAGGCGATCCTCGGCGGGATCCTAGCCGAGGAAATCCACAAGACCCCCGGCAAGCGCCTTGCCGGGGACGACTGCAACGCCATGGCAAGACCCTTGCCGGGGCCCCGGCAAGACCCTTGACGAGGGCATCAGCGGGGCCACAGATAGGCCCACGCCTGCCAGGACTCCACCGCCGTCCCCAAGTAGCCGCTAGCTCAACCAGCTGGGCAGGCACCTGCGTGGCGACGGGCGGCCTCTACACCGACCCAGCAAGGACCTGCATGGTGGCATGCAGATCTTCGTGAAGGCCCTGCCATCGCGCCACCACAGCAGCCTGCCTGCCTACATGGCGCTGCACACATCGCTGGCCTGGGCGCGTGTCGAAGCGAGGCGGAGCGGCGACGGACGGGACGGGCCTCGTTCCCGCCCCCGATAAAGCTAATGGACACCTAGGTAGCGCATTGAATGCGCTTTGTCCCGTAGCTCGCGCACTGTACACCTTTCCACCTCCTGTGTGCCACTGTGGCAACCCCTTTTCCTATAAAAGGAGGCCCGAGGCGACCAGGAGAAGGATTCGGCTCTTTGGAACTGCGCAACCACCATAGCTAGTTCGAGAGCTCAAGAACACTCTGAAATATACACCAAAGCAGGACTAGGGTATTACGCATCCCCGCGGCCCGAACCTGGGTAAACGATCCTTGTGCTAGCTCCTAAACCTGCTCTTCTCACAACCCCGCGCCCGCCGACCGTAGAAGGGATTCCAGTGATCCCATAGGTGTCGTTTCCCCCGACAAATGACAACTCTTGTCCATGGCTAAGAAACTTAACCTTCTTTGATTATCGAGCTAGTCAAGTAGAGGCATACTAGTGATACTCTGTTTGTCTATGTATTCACACATGTACTATGTTTCCGGTTAATACAATTCTAGCATGAATCATAAACATTTATCATGATATAAGGAAATATAAATAAAAACTTTATTATTGCCTCTAGGGCATATTTCCTTCAAGGTAACCTAGGTAATTATGCCATTTTTAGCTAAGTAAGCATATTAGGTCATTTTGGAGGAAAAAATGTTAAGTGTAGGTCATTTTATAGCTAACCTAGGTAATAAGGTCATTTTGGAGCTAAGTAAGGTTATTATGTCATTTTTGAGGAAAATAAGCTAATTATATGTCATTTTGGAGGTAACCAAGATTATTATGCCTTGTTTGACCTAAGTATGCTAAGTATGTCATAAATGAACTAAAGAATCAAAGTATATGTCATTTTTGAGCTAACCTAGGTAGTTATGCCAGTTTTGAGCTAACTAAGCATATTTATTCATTTTGGAGGAAAAAATGGTAAGTGTAGGTCATTTTAGAGCTATCCTACTTAAAATCGGTCATTTTGGAGCTAGGTAAGGTTATTATGTCATTTTGGAGGAAAATAAACGAATTATATGACAGTTTGGAGCTAAACCAAGGTAATTATGCCATTTTTTACGCAAGTAAGCTAATTATGTCATAAATGAACTAGCTAAGCTAAGTATAGGTCATTATTGAGCTATCCTAGGCAGTTATGCAATTTTTAGCTAACTAATTGTAACGCCCCGAATCCGATGCACCATGTGTCTTCCGTTTATTCGTCGTCGTTGCCATGTCATTTGCTTGTGTGTTGCATTTTGTCATGTCATCATCTGCATTGCATCCTCATGTTTCCAAAACTTGCATCCGGTCTTTTCCCCGTTGTTCGTTTCGCGTTCCGACACTCTCACACGCACCCGTTGCACATCTCGGACCTCGTTTCGTGAGTGGCATAAAAAAGTTCTCGGAATGGGATGAAACTTGGCGTGCAGTGTTGTTTTAGAGTAAGTAGACCGCCTGTCAATTTTTGTTCCATTTGGAGGTCGTTTGACGCCCCAACGGTTAACCTCGTAGCCCGAAACCCCTCTCTCTTTGCAGCCCAACACCCCTTCACCACAGCCCATGAGCCCATCCAAACCCCCTCCATGCTCTCGGTCGTCGGATCACGATCGTGTGGGCGAAAACCGCTCCTCATTTGGCACTCCTAGCTCCCTCCACCTATATAAACACCCCTCCCCCCGAAATTCGCGGATGAACCCTAGTCTTCTTCCTCCTCGCGCCCCCGGACACGTCCACCCCCATGCTCGGACGTGTCCGCTGCCGCCCTCCAACCAATCCGCCGCCGCCACATGTCCCCCCGCCTCCTCTCTCTCCTCCCCGCCGCCAGGCCCGCCGGGGCCCGAGGCCGGCCCGCCCCGGGACACCTCACCCGCGCGC
>NC_057811.1:341873537-341902829 GCF_018294505.1 Triticum aestivum
CCCACGCCGGTGTCGCCTCGCCGCCTCCTCGTCGCTGCCGACTCCGGCGACCCGGATCCGGCCTCTCCCTCGCCGGATCCGCTCCGCCTCGTCCCTCCGTCGAACTCCGGCGACCCCGCCATCTCCGGCCATCCTCCGGCGAGATCCGCCCGGGTGGATCAGATCCACCACGTCGCCAAACCAAACACGTCGTCCCCGCGCCCGGATCCCTCCGTCCCAGGTCGAGCCCGTCCCGCGTTGACTTTTCGCGGAGGTGAAATTCCTCCAAGTCCCGAAACTTTTACATTATGTTGCCCTGTTTATCATGCCGTAAGTCCATGCATGTTGCTCCGTTTTGTGCATATGACATTTCAAAATGTTCACTGTGAGATGCTATTCATTTCATTACATTGTGGCATGCTTGTTTGAGTCCATCTTGATGCTCTAATCATCATTGCAAGAGTGCTATATGATGTTAACCTGCTGAGACTGTTATAACTTGCTCATTTGTCCTTTATACATCTTTTTGTGTGGTTTTATTTTGAGCATGAAGTCTACATGTGTTATGAGCTACAACATACCATATTTGCTGTGGTGCAATACACTCTTCATGATATGCCATGTGTTGGTTGTTACAAGCTTGCAAAGTAGCCTCCGTGATGTTGCTGATTTCTGTGACTTAGTCATTTCTGCCAAGTCTTGTTCTGTTATATTGGGATGCTATGTAAACCTGTTGATACCATGAGTTATATGCATAATCTGGAGATGTTCACTAAGGATGTTTTGTTAACAATGTTATGATGAAACCATCCATGCCTTGGTTTGCATTTATAGCCTGCTGTAGCTTGTTGTTATCATGCTCCAAACTTGCTAAATAATGTTGTTGTCAGCCTGTTAACATTAAGTTCAGTTTTTGCCATGTGTTTTGCTAGTGATCCATGCACCCTATGATTATGCTATTGCCATTATTAGCTTCATGAATATGTCTTCTTACTGTGGGTTACATTCACATGCCATGAAATGCCTTGTGTTGAGTGGTACAAGCTCACCAACATGCCTACTTATCGTTGTTTCTGCCATGTGCTGTTATTATCACCAAGTCTGAATCTGCCATATCATTTGCCATGTTTGCATGGGTGCTACCATCTTGTGTGTTGATCTCTGGAATAAGTTCAGTAAGGGAGTTTTGTTAATTGCTTTTATTACTAGCATGTCAGGCCTTTGGTTGGCATGATAAGTTACTATAGCATGTTGTTTGATAGCTCTAAACTTTGCAACCTGATGTTATTTCTGTCATGTCCAGTGATTTCTGCTAAGTCTGTGAAACTGTTATTGTCGTGGAATTGTCACGGCAGATGTCCTCGTGCAAGGACTTAGTCGTGGAGCCATCGCAGCTAGGAAGCTTAAAGGGGTTAAACGGGGCAAAGGACACGGGGATTATACTGGTTCGGCCCCTTATGTTGAAGGTAAAAGCCTACTCCAGTTGAGGTGGAATTACTTAGGGTTTCGATGACCAGGAGCCAAACCGCTCTGCCTGGCTATCGATCTGATCTTACCTGTCCTGAACTGCCGCCGGGTCGTCCCTTTATATAGAAAGGTTAACGCCCAGCGGCTCTCAGAGTCCCGGCCGGCTCATAAACTTTGTCCGGCTTGGACTCTTAACTATTCTTGCCTTACACTACAAGTCATGCCACAACGGCAGTTTACCACTACGGGCCTTAAGTCGCCTCTGGGACTTAGACCTACTACTAAACCGCCATCCTTAACCTGTCCTTGGGCTTCTGAACGAAGAGCTGTTGCAATGTAACCCGGCCCATCTTGGGCGGGTTACACCGGTAGCTATATCCTCAACATTAGGCCCCAGATTGATTTGAACCGGTTCATGTCAATTTTCAATACCTTAAGAGAAAATCTTCCGGCTTCTGTTTGCGCGAAGGTTATAACCCGCCATGACGTCATCTTCTGGATTCTTGGTAACCCGCCGTGACGTCATCAGCCATTAATGCACGTTCCATCCAACGTATCTCAATGGATCCTTATCTTAATAACTTTCCCAAAAATTGAGGCGCCTCTGCAGCTGGATAATCATGTCTTCAGCCTCCTCGTTTCTCGCGCCCACTTAACAGCCGTCCCTTATAAATAGGCCCGACCGGGTCCTCTCTCACTCCTCCCTTTCCATCGTCTTCCTCCTCTCAACACCTCAGAGCCCGAGCTCCGCCGCCGCCGCCGTGCCTCCCGTCTTCCTCAGCCTTGGCCGCTGCATCAACCTGAGCTAGTCCAGAGAACGGCGTCGACTCTCCGCAGTGAACCTGCAACTGTAAGTCCTCTTCTTCTCAAACATCAAATCCGCATTAGGGTTCCGCGTTCCTCCCTGTTCTTCGTAGTTCATCTCTGTTCTTTCATAGTTCTTCCACCACGACTTCTTTTGATTCGAAGAACAATATAGAACTCCTGCGGTAGTGGTTTCGCACCCATTTCCAATACTAGCAGATCCCTTTTGCTTGCAAAAAGACCTCATTAGGACTTATGAACTTCTCTATGCTAGTTTTTAGGTCTAGAAAAATTTCCTTTCTGGACGACCGTTTGATCCAAAATAATTACTGCAATCTGTGAAACTTGTTTGTGCAACACTTAGGCAAAAACTGCATCTGTTAGCTATGGCGGCTCACATCACCGGCTAAAAAAAGGCTATGCTTCATGAATATTCCGGGTCATCCATAACAGAGTCAAATAACTTAGTTGCTCACGGTATCCATAGCGGCTTAAATAACCCGACATAATTGGCCATATATCATTAGGCCCCTTCATAAGCCGCCACCTTAAATACTGCACCGAAATTTTCCTTCGGCTTAAATTTGAACCGGAATCTTTATTTTGTCATAGGCTTCCATCCTTCACAATGCCTCCCAAGGCTCCCAAAGCGCCCATTACGTGCAACTGGGTTAGATCCAACGTTACTGATAGCACCTTAGCTGACTTCGTGAAAACGGGTTACCTACCCAAGAAAGAGGTCATGTCCTATCGTGCTCCTGACCCGTCCGAAGAGAGACCTCAACCCAAGGACGGAGAGGTTGTCATATTTGCTGATCACATGAGCCGGGGCTTTGCTCCTTCTGGCTCAAAATTCTTCAGAGATGTTCTGCACTTTTTCGACCTGCAACCTCAAGACATTGGACCCAATTCCGTGTCGAACATTTGTAACTTCCAAGTGTTTTGTGAGGTGTACCTTGGAGAAGAGCCCAGCTTGCTACTCTTTAGGTAGTTATTTTATCTGAACCGCCAGAATGAATGTGCCAACAGGCCTAGCTTGGAACTCGGTGGAATCTCAATCCAACGACGGAGAGATTGTCTCTTCCCTTATGCTGAGCCGCCAAGCCACCCCAAAGATTGGAACCAGACATGGTTCTACTGCCAAGATACTTCTCCGGCGGATGAGAACCCTCTGCCCGGCTTTCGCGCCCTACATCTGGAGTCAAATCACCCCCTGCCAGACAAACTATCTCAAGCTGAACGTCAACCACTTATTCCTACCATCAACAAAATCAAAGCTCTTTTGGGGAACGGCCTGAATGGCATTGATCTGGTCCGGGTCTGGATTGCCTGGCGGGTGATTCCTTTAAGCCGCCGCCCCGGCTTAATGTGCGATTATACCGGCCGGAAGGATGATCCTCTTCGGCACAGTCCCGACGACTTACCTGAGGACGTCATTGATGATATGACCAAGTCTCTTCTGAACGAGAGCCTGGCAGATTGCGGGAGGACAGGCTTAAGCCCCTTCTGCAAGGCTAACCCGGCCCCAGCGGTAAGCTATTGACCTTTACACCTCACCTTCCATTTTAACGATTTCGTCTTAACTTCAAAAACCCTTGTTGTATTTTACAGGCTAATGATAAATTCTGGAAGGTCAGGTATGACCATGAAGCTGCTAAAAAAGCCAGAAAGGTTAAAAAAGCCGCCAGGAAAGCCGCTCCCCGCAAGAAGGGGAGTAAACCTAGCGCCTCGGACCTGCTTCACCTGGAAGACACCTCCGAGTCAGAGGTAGCCCTTGATTCTTTAGGCTCCTTTTTTAACCATCTTATTGACATGGATTATCAGCAGGAGGACACCAGAACGAGCCATGAAATGATTGAAGAGGTAACTATAATTTCCTCTGACTCGGAGCCCTTGCCAAGACTGAAAGTCCGAAGAGTAACCCGGAAAGTAAGATTTTCACATCCTTTAGCTTATCAAGATCCACAATTTCTTTTGAAGCAACAGATTCATGAAAGTCGAAGGCAGACCCGGACCAGCAAGGATGCAGACCTCTCCTCCGGCTTACCCGAAGCATCAAGGAAGCGCCGGACTGAGGTTATCTCTGACTTATATCCTTTTCATCCTTTGGCGGGCGTCACTCGTCAACCACTCAATTCTTCTGATTCAAACTATCAGGGAACTTCACCTTCCCTCGGCGACTCCATGCAGTCTAGCTTGCCGGCTTTCAAAACCGCACCCGGGTAATGATGATCAGCTTATTTTGTGCTTATCTTACTCATGTTTTTGCACTAACCCTTTGACTTTCAGTGTACAAGTAAAGACCAGCAAGAGGGCGAAGAAAAATAAGCCGGTCGAAGAGCCGGTCTTGACTGAACCTGATGCTTCTGCTCATGAGCCGCCGTCTGCACCAGCTCCTGAAACCACCACTGCTCCATCTGATGAGCAAGTTATGGAAGGTTCTGACAACCCGGAGATCCCCAGCCTGGCTCATCCAGATGACCCGGACGTTGTAATTACCCGGACCGAGTTTGTTGAACCGGGAAGACCCACCGTGTTGGCTAGGTGCTCTGCCAAGGAAGAACTGCTGGAACGCCGCAAGGCCAGGCTGGACATCACTGATTATGCCAATCTGAGCATTGGAGATATTGTCGCTGGCTATATTAATCAAGTGCACAACAGCCGGGACCTGGAAATTGATATGGTGAAGCAAATACAACAAAAGTCTGAGGTATGACTCTCTTGCTTACTCCATAGTCATCCTTACCATGCCAGCCCCCAAGTCTATTACTTATGATGAAATATGTTGTAGACTTAATACCGGCTTAATAATCACTGCAAGAAAACCGGCTTACCTGGTAACACTCAAGGGCCGGGTTAAACAACATAGTTGAACCGGTCCTTACCTTATTTTAATCAAGTAGTTGAGCAACTTTATACATTAGCCCCCAAGTGCCGAGTACCTTTGCCTGCAAAGTGCTTGGGACTTATTTTCATGATCCGACACTGTAAATAGAGCTCTTCAGCATACATTAGCCCCCAAGTGCTAAGTGTCTTTGCTTGCAAAGTGCTTGGGACTTAATGTTGCATTATAATCACCCTAACTGTAACCCAGAATTTGTACAGGCCGTCGGTAAGAAATTTGAATCGGAAATCTCTGATCTGAAGAACCGCCTGAAGACTCAGGAAAGTGAAACTGAAAAGGCCAACTCCAAATTTGAATTTAGTGTATCTGCACAAGAGAAACTGAAGAAAAAGTTTGAAGCAGAAAGAAAAGCCTGGGCGGATGAAAAGACTGCTTTGCTCTGCCGGGCCGAACAAGCGGAGGCCACTCTTACTGAAAGAACCGCCGAGCTAACCGGCTTAAAACGCCATGTATCTCAGATGGTCTCCGCAATCTTTGGTAAGTTACTCTGCAAGTTTCTAACTAGTTTACATCGTTCATTTCCTAGAAGTATCTCAATTGCCATCAGCTCACCTGACTTTGTAATGCAGGTCCCAGGAGTTCCAATCTCAACCAAAACATGCTGACCAAGCTGAAGGAGGTTTACACCTTGGTAGAACAACTTTACACCGGGTCACAACGTGCCTTAGCCGTTGTGGCTCTGTCAAACGAAGTTCCCACTCATCTGGCGGACTTACTCAGGAGGCTTGCCGTGCTTCCTCAATGCTTCCAAGAATTAAGACGAGCTTCTGCAAGAGCCGGAGCCATAGCCGCTCTAAGCCGGGCCAAGGCGTTTCTACCAGAGCTAGACCCGGCCGACATCGCCCTTGGGTATCCTAGCTTGAAGGAAGATGGCACTCCCTTTGACCAGAAAGACTTCGCCGCTTGTGTGAAGAACGTACGCCCGGTGGCCACCTTGATTGGTAATGACACAGACCTTTCCAAATATCAACCGGGCTACGATGCGGAGAATCAGTGGATCCCAACACCTCGTTATGAAGCAGTCAGCCTGATTCCTCCGACTCGTAAGCATACCTTCGCCCCTGAAGTTGACCCGGCCGGGTTAATTGATGATGAAGCTCAATTTGAAGCCTTGAGTGGCATTGACTGGAAATCATCAACCTTCCAGGACATGGAAACAGCCGGAGGAGCGGAGAGGGACGAGCCGGAAGCTTCAGCCCAACAAGCACCTTTGATTTCTTAGGTGGCTCATGGTTATGTCTCAAAAACAATGCCTCACCTTTTGGACTCGGGAGTCCTGTAATAGAGTAGGACGAACACTTAATTTTGTCGTGCCATCGTGCACGTGTGTAGCGCTTAACTCTATTTACACTGCCCCTTTATATCCTTCCGGGTTATGTTTGATCCTCTGCTTTCCTTAAGTTTAAAGAGCTGTCTTTTAATTGTCCTGCATAGAAAACAAATCACAAGTGTCTAGGCGGCTTACCGCATGGAGAGTCATATATTTTACATGTAACCCGGAATATGAATCAAAGTCATAATAAACCGGCTCTCAATTATATCTTCGAGATAACCATAACAGCATACCTGCAGGCCTTCAAATACACTTCCGGTTTATGTAACCCGGATAATGAGGTTGAGAACTCGACTCCGGTTCACCAGCACATTATTAATCAAGGTTAAGCCGGTGGAATAGGAACCACCCTTGAATGCTTTTGATATCATCAAAGAACTGGTTTGCAAACCAAGAGACCTCAAGAATTTAGGGGCTTCTGATTCGAATACAACCAGAGAACCGTCCCAAAGGGGTTAAGCTAAGATTCGAATGCGATCATATAGCCCCCAGTGGCTTTGGCGTTGCCGATCAAGAGGGTACCGACAACTATGTTCTCTTTGGTTCGAATACGACCCATGTTTGAACAGGAAGCCCCCAAATGACCTTGAGAGTTGTTTAACGACGCTGATTCGAATACGATCCACGTCGGTTCTCAAAGGGGGTTGAGCTATGATTCAAATATGATCAAAAAACTCCCCAATGAGCTCGGCAATATGCCAATCAAGTGGGTATCGACAGCTATGTTCTCTTTGGTTCAAATACGACCTATGTTTGAACAGGAAGCCCCCAAGTGATCATATTTTTAACGGCTAGATTCGAATACGATCATAAGCCGGATCAACTTCCAAGTGACCATGTAATGTTACAATGAAAATGACAATGATACATTTACCTTTGGAGGAAAAAAGGACAGAGGTCCTGCTTTATTATTTATCACAATATATACATGGCTATAGAAATATGTACATTATGAGAGCCGGTGGCTCAAGTGTAATAAGGCCGAAGCTGAGCTATGTTCCACGGCCGGCGGGTCTCCTCCTCCGACTTACGTGAATCTTTGTGCTCCCGAACATCGATAAGGTAGTATGACCCATTGTGCAAGTTCTTGCTGACCACAAAGGGCCCTTCCCAAGGTGGGGATAGCTTGTGTGCATCTGTTTGATCCTGGATGAGCCGGAGCACCAAATCACCTTCCTGAAAGACCCTGGACTTAACCCGGCAGCTGTGATAGCGGCGCAGGTCTTGTTGGTAAATCGCCGAGCGAGCTGCTGCTACATCACGCTGTTCGTCCAACAAGTCAAGAGCATCTTGATGCGCTTGCTCATTATCCGCCTCAACATAAGCCGCCACTCGAGGCGAATCATGACGGATGTCGCTAGGGAGGACCGCCTCAGCTCCGTAAACCATGAAGAAAGGCGTGTAACCCGTAGACCTGTTAGGAGTAGTATTGATGCTCCATAATACGGAAGGTAACTCCTCCACCCAAAAACCAAGCGTCCGTTGCAAAGGAACCAAAATCCGGGGCTTGATGCCCTTCAAGATTTCCTGATTGGCTCTCTCAGCTTGACCATTGGATTGAGGGTGAGCCACTGATGAAACATCAAGCCGAATATGCTCTCGCTGACAAAATTCCTCCATGGCGCCTTTAGACAGATTGGTACCATTGTCAGTTATAATGCTGTGTGGAAAACCAAAGCGAAATATCACCTTATTCATGAACTGAACCGCCGTGGCTGCGTCACACTTACTAACTGGCTCTACCTCAACCCACTTTGTGAACTTGTCAACCGCCACCAAGAGGTGGGTCTTCTTATCTTTGGACCGTTTGAAAGGCCCAACCATATCAAGCCCCCAGACTGCAAACGACCAAGTGATTGGAATCATCCTCAACTCTTGAGCCGGCACGTGAGCCCGTCTTGAGAACTTTTGACAACCGTCACACTTACTGACCAAGCCCTCTGCATCAGCATGAGCCGTCAGCAAATAAAAACCATGACGAAAAGCCTTGGCCACAAGGGATTTGAGCCGGCATTATGGCCACAATCCCCATCGTGAATCTCACGTAAAATTTCTTGACCTTCCTCAGAGGAAACACAACGCTGAAAAGCTCCAGTGACACTGCGATGATGCAGCTCGCCATTGATAATTACAATTGACTTAGACCGCCGGGTTATTTGTCTGGCCAAAGTTTCATCCTCAGGCAATTCTCCCCGGGTCATGTAAGCCAAGTATGGCACTGTCCAATCTGGGATAACGTGGAGAGCCGCCACCAACCGTGCTTCTGGGTCAGGAACGGCCAAGTCTTCCTCTGTAGGCAACTTGACAGAAGGGTTATGCAGAACATCCAAGAAAGTATTAGGCGGCACCGGCTTTCGCTGAGAGCCCAGCCGGCTTAATGCATCAGCCGCCTTGTTCTTTCTGCGATCGATGTGCTCTACTTGGTAACCCTGAAAATGTCCAGCAATGGCATCAACTTCTCGGCGATAAGCCGCCATGAGGGGGTCCTTGGAATCCCACTTGCCTGATACTTGTTGGGCCACTAAATCTGAGTCGCCAAAGCACCTTACCCGGCTTAAGCTCATCTCCTTAGCCATCCGAAGACCATGAAGCAAGGCCTCATACTCCGCTGCATTGTTAGTACAGGGAAACATCAACCGTAGTACATAACAAAACTTGTCACCTCGAGGGGAAGCTAACACAACTCCAGCCCCCGAGCCCTCCAATTGCCTGGAACCGTCGAAGTGAATAGTCCAGTATGTATTATCCGGTTTCTCTTCAGGCACCTGCAGCTCTGTCCAATCGTTGATGAAATCCACCAATGCTTGAGATTTGATAGCAGTGCGTCGCACGTACTTTAGACCATGAGGCCCAAGTTCTATAGCCCACTTAGCAACTCTTCCTGTGGCTTCTCTATTTTGGATGAATCTCCTAGGGGAGCAGAACTGACCACAGTGATAGGGTGGCCCTGGAAATAATGCTTGAGCTTCCGGCTTGCCATGAACACCCCATAAACAAGCTTCTGCCAATGTGGATACCATTGTTTGGGCTCAATGAGTACTTCGCTGACGTAGTAAACCGGCCGCTAAACCGGATGTTCCTTACCCGCTTCCTTATGCTCCACCACCACAGCCACACTGACGGCTCGTGTGTTAGCGGCTACATACAACAATAAAGGCTCCTTGTCGATAGGAGCAGCAAGGACTGGCGGCTCAGCTAGCTGTCTTTTCAAATCCTCAAAAGCAGCATTAGCAGCATCATTCCAAACAAAGTCATCTGTTTTCTTCATCATCTGATACAGTGGCATGGCCTTTTCACCCAACCGGCTTATAAACCGACTCAAAGCAGCGATGCGACCTGCCAGACGCTGGACGTCATTTATGCACGTCGGCTTAGCCAGATAGGTGATTGCCTTGATCTTCTCCGGGTTAGCTTCAATGCCTCTGTGAGAAACCAGAAAACCCAAGAGCTTGCCTGCGGGAACACCAAAAACACACTTGGCCGGGTTAAGCATCATCTTGTAGACCCGGAGACTATCAAAGGTCTCTCTCAGAACATCTATCAAGGTCTCCTTCTCTCTGGATTTGACCACGAAATCATCCACATAGGAATGAACGTTGCGCCCAATCTGATTATGAAGACAATTTTGCACGCAACGCTGGTAAGTCGCCTGTGCACTCTTGAGCCCAAAAGGCATAGACACATAACAGAAGGCTCCAAAAGGAGTAATGAACGCCGTCTTCTCTTGGTCCTTAACAGCCATTTTGATCTGATGGTAACCAAAATACGCATCCAAAAAACTCAAACACTCACAACCCGCCGTAGCATCAATAATTTGATCAATACGAGGGAGAGCAAAATGATCAGCCGGACAAGTCTTGTTTAAATCCGTATAATCCACGCACATACGCCAGGTGCCGTTCTTCTTGAGCACGAGCACCGGGTTAGCTAACCATTCTGGGTGAAAGACTTCGACGATAAACCCGACCGCCAAGAGCCGGGCTAATTCCTCACCAATGGCTTTCCGCCTCTCCTCATTAAACCGCCGGAGGAATTGCCTGACTGGCTTAAATTTCGGATCAATATTGAGAGTGTGCTCAGCGAGTTCTCTTGGTACACCCGGCATGTCAGAAGGTTTCCATGCAAAGATGTCCCTGTTCTCACGGATGAACTCGATGAGCGCACCTTCCTATTTCGGGTCCAGATTGGCACTGATGATGAACTACTTAGATGAGTCACCTGGAACAAAGTCAACAAGTTTAGTCTCATCGGCCGACTTAAATTTCATTACTGGCTCATGCTCCGTGGTTGGCTTTTTCAGAGACATCATATCTGCCGGGTCAACATTATCCTTGTAAAACTTCAACTCCTCTGTTGCACAAACAGATTCAGCGTAAGCAACGTTACCTTCCTCGCACTCCAAAGCTATCTTTCGGCTGCCGTGAACCGTAATGGTCCCATTGTGACCCGGCATCTTGAGCTGCAAGTATACGTAACACGGCCGTGCCATGAACTTGGCGTAAGCCGGCCGCCCAAATAGAGCATGGTACGGGCTTCTTATTTTAACCACCTCAAAAGTCAGTTTTTCCGCCCTGTAGTTGTACTCATCTCCAAAGGCTACTTCCAGCTCGATCTTACCGACTGGATATGCCGACTTACCGGGCACCACCCCATGGAAAACAGTGTTGGACTGGCTGAGGTTTTTATCAGTTAATCCCATACGACGGAAGGTCTCATAATAGAGGATGTTGATGCTGCTGCCTCCGTCCATGAGCACTTTAGTGAATTTATACCCCCCAACCTGAGGAGCCACCACCAAGGCCAGGTGGCCCGGATTATCAACCCGGGGAGGGTGATCTTCCCTACTCCATACAATAGGCTGCTCAGACCATCTTAAATAGCGGGGAACCGCCGGCTCAATAACATTTACAGCCCTCTTTTGAAGCTTCTGGTCTCGCTTGCACAGACTGGTAGTAAACACATGATACTGTCCACCATTGAGCTGCCTTGTATTGGTCTGGTATCCCCCTGCTGCTGCTGCTGATTACCCTGGCCAGATTGCTGATTAAAACCCCTTGAAAATTCTGAGAATTGGAATTTGAACCGCCGCCCGGGCCATGAAAGCCGCCGGCGCCTGAGCCGCCGCCCTGCCCATTGTTGCCATTAAAAGCGTTGGAATTTTTGAAGGCTTTCATGATTGCGCAGTCCTTCCATAGATGAGTGGCCGGCTTCTCCCTAGAGCCATGCCTTGGACAGGGCTCATTCAACAACTGCTCAAGTGTCGGGCCTGACCCGCCGGCTCGGGGAGGTGGTCTCCCCTTATGTCGGTGGTTGTTACCCTGCGCATTGGCGTTGGCCACAAACTCCATACTGCCATCAGCCTTGCGTTCGTTACCTCCCTGGTTCGCCGGGTTATGCTGAGGGCCCTTGCCATTGCCATTCTTCTTTCCCTTCCCTGTCCTTTCATCATCAGACGCGGGATCCTTGGTACTATCAGATTCGGCGTACTTGACCAGAGCCGCCATCAGCGTACCCATATCATTGCAATCGCGCTTGAGCCGCCCGCTCTGCAGCCATCCTGATCCCTTCCGCTGCCAGATCTTCCTTGGCTCTTGCTATATCCAGCTTTAACTGTGCCACCTCCGCATCATGTTGAGCTTGATCCGCTGGGACGACCGTAGCGGTTAACAGGGCCGTCATCTTGTCTGTGAGATCCATCAGCACCTGAGCCGGCGAGTGCACGGGGCCTCCTGCCACAGTGGCGGAGTTTTGAACAGGTTGTGCGCCGGCCATGAAGATTCCAACCCGGCTCGGCGGTTCAAAGGGGTCCGGAATACTGCTGCCGTCGGAACAACCCCTGAGCCTGCCATCTTGAAGTTGATATAATGAGTTGGTCTCATCTGTGGACGACTCGCCGTTAGAGCGAGCGGCCGTCTCATCGCCAGATCCAGATCCTTCGGAGAGTCCTCCATGGACACATCCCACGAAAGCACGCTTCAAGGCAGGCAGAGTCCGGGCGGGTCTCGCACGCTGAGCCGTCTCGATGAGGTCGGCGCAGAGGTCCGGCTCAGGGCCCGGCCCGCTAATCTTGCCAATGAAAACGTGGATTCCGCCGAAGGGGACCCAGTACCTGTACTCAATTGAGCCGGCGTCGGGGCCCCAGCCTGCGTTGTTGATGTAGAGCTTGCCGCGACGACTCTTGGTCATCCGGCCTACAGCGTATCCCTTGAGCCCTTCAAAGCTGCCCTTCAAGAACTCAAATCCATCGTGCGCTGGCCCCACGGTGGGCGCCAACTGTCGTGGAATTGTCACGGCAGATGTCCTCGTGCAAGGACTTAGTCGTGGAGCCATCACAGCTAGGAAGCTTAAAGGGGTTAAACGGGACAAAGGACACGAGGATTATACTGGTTCGGCCCCTTCCGTTGAAGGTAAAAGCCTACTCCAGTTGAGGTGGAATTACTTAGGGTTTCGATGACCAGGAGCCAAACCGCTCTGCCTGGCTATCGATCTGATCTTACCTGTCCTGAACCGCCGCCGGGTCGTCCCTTTATATAGAAAGGTTAACGCCCAGCGGCTCTCAGAGTCCCGGCCGGCTCATAAACTGTGTCCGGCTTGGACTCGTAACTATTCTTGCCTTACACTACAAGTCATGCCACAACGGCGGTTTACCACTACGGGCCTTAAGTCGCCTCTGGGCCTTAGACCTACTACTAAACTGCCATCCTTAACCTGTCCTTGGGCTTCTGAACAAGAGCTGTTGCAACGTAACCCGGCCCATCTTGGGCGGGTTACACCGGTAGCTATATCCTCAGCAGTTATTATTTGCAATCTTGCCATGTCCTTTTGAGCATGTTCTAGTGATTTCTGGGAATAGCTCAGTGTTCATATTTTGTAATGCTTTACCTGTACATCACGTCCATGCCATTTTTTTTCATATTGAGGTGCCGTAGCATGTTGTTTTGATACTTACAAGATGCCTAGTTGCTTTTTTGGACAACTTGTCCTTTAAACTTGTTTCATGTGTATGTGTTGAACCGTTGCTCTGTTTTGAGTGTGCTCTATATGAAACTTGCTTAGTTTTGCATGTAGTTTCATGTTACCTTGTTGCATCCATGTTTTGAGTGTGTTTGCTTGATGTTTGAATGCATTTTGCATCAATGCCATGTTTAACTTGTTTTGCTCATATCTTCTAGGCCGTAGCTCCAAATCAAATGAACTTTATATGTAAACTGACTAGAATTTCGTGTAGATCATCGTGGTGCATCTTAACTTGCTGTTTAACAACTTGAACTTAAGGTGTATTCAGATCTGGAGTAATTTCGAAATTTGCATAGGAGGACTTACCGGAATTGTTATATGTTGTTTCCGGCCTTATTTAAACTTGCTTTGATGTGTTGCTCTTGTATGCATCATCTCTTGCCATGCGTAGCCTCATGCAGCCTTGTCATGCATCATACTTGATTGAGCATCATGCCTTGTTCATGTGTGGTGTGTTTACCATGTTGTGTGCTTCTTCTCGATAGTTCCCGTTTCGTTGCGATCGTGAGGATTCGCTCGACTACGCTTGGTTCGTCTTCGTGGCTTCATCTTCTTCATGGACTCGTTCTTCTTCCTAGCGGGATTTCAGGCAAGATGACCATCACCTTGGATCTCATTACTATCATTTCTATGCTAGTTGCCTCGATGCTATCGCTATGCCGCGTTACCTACCACTTGCTTTCAAGCCTCCCAATTTTCCATGAGCCTCTAACCTTTGTCACCCTTCCTAGCAAACCGTTGTTTGGCTATGTTACCGCTTTTGCTCAGCCCCTCTTATAGCGTTGCTAGTTGCAGGTGAAGATGAAGATTGCTCCATGTTGGATTATGTTTATGTTGGGATATCACAATATCTCTTATATTATTGATGCATCTATATACTTGGTAAAGGGTGGAAGGCTCGGCCTTATGCCCGGTGTTTTGTTCCACTCTTGCCGCCCTAGTTTCCGTCATATCGGTATTATGTTCCCGGATTTTGCGTCCCTAACGCGGTTGGGTGTTATGGGAACCCCTTGACAGTTTGCCTTGAATAAAACTTTTCCAGCAAGGCCCAACATTGGCTTTACATTTGCCTAACAACCTAAGCCTTTTTCCCTTGGGTTTCCGGAGCCCGAGGGTCATCTTTATTTTAGGCCCCCCGGGCCAGTGCTCCTCTGAGTGCTGGTCCAAACCGAGTAGACTGCGGGGCCACCTTGGGAAAACTTGAGGGCTGGTTTTACTCGTAGGATGTCTCATCCGAATGTGCCCTGAGAACAAGATATGTGCAGCTCCTATCGGGATTTGTCGGCACATTCAGGCGGTCTTGCTGGTTTTGTTTTACCATTGTCGAAATGTCTTGTAACCGGGATTCCGAGTCTGATCGGGTCTTCCCGGGAGAAGGAATATCCTTCGTTGATCGTGATAGCTTATCATGGGCTAAGTTGGGACACCCCTGCAGGGTTTAAACTTTTGAGAGCCGTGCCCGCGGTTATGTGGCAGATGGGAATTTGTTAATATCCGGTTGTAGTAAACTTGAAGTAAACTCTTCTAAAATACACCAATCGCGTGCGTAACCGTGATTGTCTCTTTTCGGGGTTGTTCGAGAGGAGAACACAGTTTTTGGGTTATGTTTGACGTAAGAAGGAGTTTAGGATCACTTCTTAATCATTACTAGTTGACGACCGCTTGTTAAGCTCCTCTTCTCGCTCTTGTTTCGTAAGTTAGCCACCATACTTTGCTAAGCCGCTGCTGCAACCTCACCACTTTACCCCTTCCTTACCCATTACGCTTTGCTAGTCTTGATACCCATGGTAATGGGATTGCTGAGTCCTCGGGGCTCACAGATTACTACAACAATAGTTGCAGGTACAGGTTATGCGATGATCATGACGCGAGAGCGATGTTTACTTGTTTTGGAGTTCTTCTTCTACTTCTTCGATCAGGGGATATGTTGGGGATATAACTACTAGTGTAACCCGCCCAGGAGGGGCCGGGTTATGCTATGGTAATTCATCATAGGAAGCCCAATATCAAGCTTGAAGATGGCGGTTCAGTAAAGGGCCTAAAGCCCGTAGGCAACTTAAGGACCGTAGTGATAAACCGCCGTTGGCATGACTTGTGTTGTAAGGCAAGATTAACTAGTCACCGAGCCAGACACTATTTATGAGCCGGCCGGGACTCTGTAGGCCGCGGGGCGTCAACCCGTGTATATAAGGGGATGACCCGCCGGCGGCTTAAGGCAAGTAACATCAAATCGGTAGCCAGGCATAACGGATTCGCTCCCTGGTCATCGAAACCCTAGTAATTCCATCTCAACTGGTGTAGGCTTTTACCTTCACCGTAAGGGGCCGAACCAGTATAACCCTCGTGTCCTTTGTCCCGCTTTAACCCCTTTAAGCTTCCTACTTGCGATGGCTCCACGACTAAGTCCTTTCACGAGGGCATCTGCCGTGACTATTCCACGACAGTTGGCGCCCACCGTGGGGCCAACGCACAGTGGATTTGAGTTCTTGAAGGGCAGCTTCGAAGGGCTCAAGGGATACGCTGTGGGCCGGATGAGCAAGAGTCGTCGCGGCAAGCTCTACATCGATAACGCAGGCTGGGGCCCCGACGCCGGCTCAATCGAGTATGGGTACCGGGTCCCCTTCGGCGGAATCCACGTTTTCATTGGCAAGATCGGCGGGCCGGGCCCTGAGCCAGACATCTGCACCGACCTCATCGAGATAGCTCAGCCTGCGAGACCCGCCCGGACTCTGCCTGCCTTGAAGCGTGCTTTCGTGGGATGCATCCACGGAGGACTCTTTGAAGGATCTAGATCTAGCGATGAGACGGCCATCTGCTCTGATGGTGAATTATCCACAGGTGAGACGGACTCGTTGTATCAACTTCGAGACGGCAGGCTCGGGGGCTGTTCCGATGGCGACAGTATTCCGGACCCTTTTGAGCCGCCAAGCCGGGTTGGAATCTTCATGGCCGACACGCAACCTGTTCAAAACTCCGCCGCTAGGGCAGGAGGCCCTGTGCACTCGCGGGCTCAGGTGCTGATGGATCTCACGGATAAGATGACTTCCCTGTTAACCGCCACGGTCGTCCCAGCGGATCAAGCTCAACATGATGCAGAGGTGGCACAGTTAAAGTTGGATATAGCATGAGCCAAGGAAGATCTGGCAGCGGAAGGAATCAGGATGGCTGTAGAATGGGCGGCTCTGGACGCCCAGACTCAGCTGATTCAGGCGCAGTCTTTCCGGCTCACCATGGATCAGAACGCATCCAATGAGGTCATGAGAAGGAGGCATCAGAAGGCTCAATCTCGGCTCCCTCCGGTTTATGATCCTCGAAACCTCTTCAACACGCCCGGTGCAGGGCCTAGTAACCCGCCAGAAATCACGGCACCCGGGGCTGGAACGCTGGTTCAGCCGCAAGTGATGGGGCCTCCCCGTGTGAATACTGCCCCACCTCAATATGTGCCAATGCCACCGGGTCATTATTCTAATCCATTGGAAAACATGATCGCTGCAGCGGCGCGACTGGCGCCTCTCCCAGTCGAGGGTGATTCTCCAACGGCGGTCGAAACCCGCAGGGTTAGAGAACTTCTTCAGACGGCTTTGGCACAACAGGAGGCATATTCATATAGCCGGGACAAGATTCATTCAACCCCTCGTCCAAGCCGGAGCCCAAGTTATAGCAGACACATGGTTTCAACGGCCGGCTCAAGCAACGTCCGATGCCGTGACTTGCCAGCTGGCCATGGCCCGGCGCATAATGGAGCCTTTAACGCGGTAGATCAAGACAGAGCACGTCAAGAGGCTGAGCAGGCGGCTCAGCTAACGGCTTACCAGCCTTTTCCGGTTCACCCAACAGCTTCTATCGAGGCAGGCATAGCTACGAGGGCCGGAGGTGTCCCTTGTCTGGTGCCGGCTCTCCGTAACGAACGTCTGCCCAAAGATTTCAAAGGTCCTAGGAAGGTACCTAATTACACGGCTGATTTACAGCCCGGAGCATGGATTGACAGCTACGAGATGGCTATGGAGTTGCTGGAGGTCAGTGAAGCGGCGATGGCCAAATACTTCACCATGATGTTGGATGGGACTGCCCGCACTTGGTTGAAGGGACTGCCACCTAATTCCATCGGGTCATGGGCAGAGCTGAAAGCCCGGTTCATCCAAAACTTCAAAGATACATGTAGGCAATCTATGTCAATTGTGGATTTGACTAACTACAAGTAGCAAGAAGGCGAGTCTACAACCCATTGGGTATGGAGGGTCAAGGAAATAATACATTCATCTGATAAGATGGATGCCGGCTCTGCGGTCTTAATGTTGGAACAAAATTGTCGTTTTGCGCCCCTGAAGATGATGCTTGGGCGGCTCAAGCGCGATTGCAACGATATGGGTACGCTGATGGCGGCTTTGGTCCAGTACGCCGACTCTGATAGTACCAAGGATCCCGCGTCTGATGAGGAAAAGACAGGGAAGGGAAAGAAGAATGGCAACGGCAAGGGCCCTCAGCATAACCCGGCGAGTCAAGGAGGTAATAAGCGTAAGGCTGATGATGGTATGGAGTTTGTGGCTAACACCAACGCACAGGGTAACAATCACCGACGTAAGGGGAGACCACCTCCCCGGTCTGGCGGGTCAGGCCCGACGCTTGAGCAATTGTTAAATGAGCCCTGTCCAAGGCATGGCTCTAGGGAGAAGCTGGCCACTCATCTATGGAAAGACTGTGCGATCATGAAAGCTTTCAAGAATTCCAACATGTTCAACGGTAACAATGGGCAGGGCGGCGGCTCAGGTGGCGGCGGCTTTCATGGCCCGGGCGGCGGTTCAAATTCCAATTTTCAGAATTCTCAAGGTAATCAAGGTGGTTTTAACCAGCAATCTGGCCAGGGTAATCAGCAGCAGCAGCAGGGGGGATACCAGACCCATCCAAAGCAGCTCAACAGTGGACAATATCATGTGTTTACTACCAGTTTGTGCAAGCGAGACCAGAAGCTTCATAAGAGTGCTGTGAACGCTGTTGAGCCGGCAGTTCCACGTTACTTGCGATGGTCCGAGCAGCCAATTGTATCGAGTAGGGAAGATCACCCTCCTCGGGTTGATAATCCGGGTCACCTGGCCTTGGTGGTGGCTCCTCATGTTGGTGGGTATAAATTCACTAAGGTACTCATGGACGGAGGTAGTAGCATCAACATCCTCTATTATGAGACCTTCCGTCGTATGGGATTAACTGATAAAAGCCTCAACCAGTCCAATACTGTTTTCCACGGTGTGGTGCCCGGTAAGTCGGCGTATCCAGTTGGTAAGATCGAGCTAGAAGTAGCCTTTGGAGATGAGTACAACTACAGGGCGGAAAAACTAACTTTTGAGGTGGTCAAAATCAGAAGCCCGTACCATGTTTTATTTGGGCGGCCGGCTTACGCCAAGTTCATGGCACGGCCGTGTTACGTATATGTGCAGCTCAAGATGCCGGGTCACAATGGGACCATTACGGTTCATGGCAGCCGAAAGATAGCTTTGGAGTGCGAGGAAGGTGACGCTGCTTACGCTGAATCTGTTTGTGCGACAGAGGAATTAAAGTTTTACAAAGATAATGTTGACCCGGCAGATATGACGTCTTTGAAAAAGCCGACCACAGAGCATGAGCCGGTAATGAAATTTAAGTCGGCCGATGAGACTAAGCTTATTGACTTTGTGCCAGGCGACTCATCTAAGCAGTTCAGCATCAGTGCCAATCTGGATCCTAAATAGGAAAGCGCGCTCATCGAGTTCATCCGTGAGAACCGGGACATCTTTGCATGGAAACCTTCTGACATGCCGGGTGTACCGAGAGAACTTGCTGAGCACACTCTTAACATTGATCCAAAATTTAAGCCAATCAAGCAATTTCTCCGGCGGTTCAATGAGGAGAGGCGGAAAGCCATTGGTGAGGAAGTAGCCCGGCTCTTGGCGGCCGGGTTCATCGTTGAAGTCTTTCATCCAGAATGGCTAGCTAACCCGGTGCTCGTGCTCAAGAAGAACGGCACCTGGCGTATGTGTGTGGATTATACGGATTTGAACAAGGCTTGTCCAGCTGATCCTTTTGCTCTCCCCCGTATTGATCAAATTATTGATGCTACAGCGGGTTGCGAGCATTTAAGTTTTTTGGATGCTTACTCTGGTTACCATCAGATCAAAATGGCAGTTAAGGACCAAGAGAAGACGGCGTTCATTACCCCTTTTGGAGCCTTCTGTTATGTGTCTATGCCTTTTGGGCTCAAGAGCGCCCAGGCGACTTACTAGCGGTGCGTACAGAATTGTCTTCATAATCAGATTGGGTGCAACGTTCATGCCTATGTGGATGATATTGTGGTAAAATCCCGAGAGAAGGAGACCTTGATAGACGATCTGAGGGAGACCTTTGGTAATCTATGGGTCTACAAGATGATGCTTAACCCGGCCAAGTGTGTTTTTGGTGTTCCTGCAGGCAAGCTCTTGGGTTTTCTGGTTTCTCATAGAGGCATTGAAGCTAACCCGGAGAAGATCAAGGCAATCACCTCTGTGGCTAAGCCGGCGTGTATAAATGACGTCCAGCGTCTGGCGGGTCGGATCACTGCTTTAAGTCGATTTATAAGCCGGTTGGGTGAAAAGGCCATACCGTTGTATCAGATGATGAAGAAAACAGATGACTTTGTCTGGAGTGATGCTGCCAACGCCGCCTTTGAGGATTTGAAAAGACAGTTAGCTGAACCGCCAGTTCTTGCTGCTCCTGTTGATAAGGAGCCCTTATTATTATATGTAGCCGCTAACACACGAGCCGTCAGTGTGGCCATCGTGGTGGAGCGCAAGGAGGCGGGTAAGGAACATCCGGTTCAGCGGCCAGTTTACTACGTCAGCGAAGTACTCATTGAGTCCAAGCAATGGTATCCACATTGGCAGAAGCTTGTTTATGGGGTATTCATGGCAAGCCGGAAGCTTAAGTAATATTTCCAGGGCCACCCTATCACTTTGGTTAGTTCTGCTCCTTTAGGAGATATCATCCAAAACAGGGAAGCCATAGGAAGAGTCGCTAAGTGGGCCATTGAACTTGGGCCTCATGGTCTAAAGTATGTGCCACGCATGGCTATCAAATCACAAGCATTGGTAGATTTCATCAATGATTGGACAGAGCTGCAGATGCTTGAAGAGAAACCGGATAACACATACTGTACTATTCACTTCGACGGGTCCAGGCAATTGGAGGGCTCGGGGGCTGGAGTCGCGTTAGCTTCCCCTCAAGGTGACAAATTTTGTTATGTACTACGGTTGATGTTTCCCTGTACTAACAATGCAGCTGAGTACGAGGCCTTACTCCATGGTCTTCAGATGGATAAGGAGATGAGCTTAAGCCGGGTAAGATGCTTTGGCGACTCAGATTTGGTGGACCAACAAGTATCAGGCAAGTGGGATTCCAAGGACCCCCTCATGGTGGCTTATCGCCGTGAAGTTGATGCCATTGCCGGACATTTTCAGGGTTACCAAGTAGAGCACATTGACCGCAGAAAGAACGAGGCGGCTGATGCCTTAAGCCGGCTAGGCTCTCAGCGAAAGCCGGTGCCGCCTAATACTTTCTTGGATATTCTGCATAACCCTTCTGTCAAGTTACCTACAGAGGAAGACTTGGCTGTTCCGGACCCTGAAGCACAGTTGGTGGCGGCTCCTCATGTTATCCCAGATTGGACAGTGCCATACTTGGCTTACATGACCCAGGGAGAATTGCCTGAGGATGAAATTTTGGCCAGACAAATAACCCGGCGGTCTAAGTCAATGAGAATTGCCAATGGCGAGTTGCATCATCGCAGTGTCACTGGGGCTTTTCAGCGTTGTGTTTCCCCTGAGGAAGGTCAAGAAATTTTACGAGAGATTCACGAGGGGGATTGTGGCCATCATGCCGGCTCAAAATCCCTTGTGGCCAAAGCTTTTCGTCACGATTTTTATTGGCTGACGGCTCATGCTGATGCAGAGGACTTAGTCAGTAAATGTGACGGCTGTCAGAAATTCTCAAGACGTGCTCACGTGCCGGCTCAAGAGTTGAGGATGATTCCAATCACTTGGCCATTTGCAGTCTGGGGGCTTGATATGGTTGGACCTTTCAAAAGGTCCAAGGATAAGAAGACCCACCTCTTGGTGGTGGTTGACAAGTTCACAAAGTGGGTTGAGGCAGAGCCAGTTAGTAAGTGTGATGCAGCCATGGCGGTTCAGTTCATGAAAAAGGTGATATTTCGCTTTGGTTTTCCACACAGCATTATAACTGGCAATGGTACCAATCTGTCTAAAGGCGCCATGGAAGAATTTTGTCAACGCGAGCATATTCGACTTGATGTTTCATCAGTGGCTCACCCCCAATCCAATGGTCAAGCTGAGAGAGCCAATCAGGAAATATTGAAGGGCATCAAGCCCCGGCTTTTGGTCCCTTTGCAGCGAACGCCGGGTTGTTGGGTGGAGGAGTTACCCTCTGTGATATGGAGCATCAATACTACTCCTATTAGGTCTACGGGTTATACGCCTTTCTTCATGGTTTACGGAGCTGGGGCGGTTCTCCCTAGCAACATCCGTCATGACTCGCCTCGTGTGGCGGCTTATGTTGAGGCGGACAATGAACAAGCGCGTCAGGATGCTCTTGACTTGTTGGACGAACAGCGTGACGTAGCAGCAGCTCGCTCGATGATTTACCAGCAAGACCTGCGCCACTATCACAGCCGTCGGGTTAAGTCCAGAACCTTTCAGGAAGGTGACTTGGTGCTCCGGCTCATCCAGGATCAAACAGATGCACACAAGTTATCCCCACCTTGGGAAGGGCCCTTTGTGGTCAGCAAGAACTTGCACAACGGGTCGTACTACCTCATCGATGTTCGAGAACACAAAGATTCACGTAAGTCAGAGGAGGAGACCCGCCGGCCGTGGAATATAGCTCAGCTTCGGCCTTATTACACTTGAGCCACCGGCTTATAATGTACATACTTCCGTGAAAATGTATATATTATGATAAATAATAAAGCAGGACCTGTGTCCTTTTTTCCCCTCAAAGGTAAATGTGTCATTGTTATTTTCATTATGATATCACATGATCACTTGGGGGCTGATCCGGCTTACGATCGTATTCGAATCTAGCCGTTAAAAATTATGATCACTAGGGGGCTTCCTGTTCAAACATAGGTCGTATTCGAACCAAAGAGAACATAGCTGTCGATACCCTTTTGATCGGCACACTGCCGAGCTCATTGGGGAGTTTCTTGGTCATATTTGAACCATAGCTCAACCCCCTTTGGGAACCGACGTGGATCGTATTCGAATCAGCGTCGTTAAACAACTCTCAAGGTCATTTGGGGTCTTCTTGTTCAAACATAGGTCGTATTCGAACCAAAGAGAACATAGCTGTCGGTACCCTCTTGATCGGCAACGCCAAAGCCACTGGGGGCTATATGATCGTATTCGAATCTTAGCTTAACCCCTTTGGGACGGTTTTCTGGTCGTATTCGAATCAGAAGCCTCCAAAAATTTTGAAGTCGTTTTTTGCAAACAATTTTTTGGGGTTTTATTTGAAGTTCTTTTTGATCATGTCTAAAGTGTTCAAGGGTGGTTCCCATTCCACCGGCTTAACCTTGATCAATAAAGATGATCGCATATAATAAACATCGTATTACAGAGTTGGGTCCTCACCCTCAATGTCCGGGTCACATAAACCGGAAGTGTAATCGAAGGGTCACAGCCGCCAAGGGACTTGTGATTTGTTTTATATGCAGGACAACTTCAAGCAGCTCTTTAAATGTAAGGAAAGCAGAGGATCAAGCATAACCCAGGGGAATATAAGAGGGCGGCTCAAACAGTGTTGAGCGCCACACAAGTGCGCGATGGCACGACAAAAATAAGTGTTCTCCTACTCTATTACATAACTCCCCGAGTCCAAATAGTGAAGCATTGTTTTTTATCAAGACATAAATATGAGCCGCCTGAGGGATCAAAGGTGTTGTTGGGCCGATGCTTCCGGTTCATCCCTTTCCACTCCGCCGGCTGTTTCCCTGTCCTGGAAAGTTGATGATTTCCAGTCAATGCCACTCAAGGCTTCAAATTCAGCTTCATCATCAATTAACCCGGCCGGATCAACTTCATGGGCGAAGGTATGCTTACGAGTCGGAGGGATCAGGCTGATTGCTTCATAATGTGGTGTTGGAATTCTCTGATTCTCGGCGTCATAACCCGGTTGGTATTTGGTAAGATCCGTGTCATTACCGATCAGAGTGGCCACAGGGCGTATGTCCTTCACGCAAGCGGCGAAATCCTTCTGGTCAAAGGGAGTGCCGTCCTCCTTCAAACTGGGATACCCAAGGGGATGTCGGCCGGGTCTAGTTCCGGTAGCCACGCCTTGGCCCGGCTTAAAGCAGCTATGGCTCCAGCTCTTGCAGAAGCTCGTCTCAATTCCTGGAATCATTGAGGTAGCACGGCAAGCCGCCTTAGCACATCTGCCAGATGAGTGGGAACTTCATTTGACAGAGCCACGACGGCTAAGGCACGTTGTGACCCGGTATAGAGTTGTTCCACCAGGGTATAAACGGCCTTCAGTTTTGTCAGCATGTTCCACCTGGAGCCTGCATTACAAGGTCAGGTGAGCTGAGAACAATTGAGATGTTTGTTGAAAAAGATTCAAGCTAGCTAACACTTACAGAGTAACTTACCAAAGATTGCTGAGACCATCTGAGATATATGGCGTTTTAAGCCGGATAGCTCGGCGGTTGTTTCTGCAAGAGTGGCCTCCGCTTGTTCAGCCCGGTTGAGCAAGGCGGTCTTTTCATCAGCCCAGGCCTTTCTCTCTGCCTCAAACTTCTTTTTAAATTTCTCTTGTGCGGATACACTGACTTCAAACTTGGAATTCGCCTTTTGGGTTTCACTTTCTTGTGTTTTCAGGCGATTCTTCAAGTCGGAGATCTCCGATTCAAATTGCTTAATGGCGGCCTGTATAAATTCCGGGTTACAGTTAGGATTATCATAATGCAACATTAAGTCCCAAGCACTTTGCAAGCAAAGATACGTGGCACTTGGGGGCTAATGTATGCTAAAGAGCTCTAATTACAGTGGCGGTTCATTGAAATAAAGTCCCAAGCATTTTGCAAGCAAAGATACTTGGCACTTGGGGGCTAATGCATATTGCTGTTCAAGTACTTGGTTAAAATACGGTGAAGACCGGTTCAAATATGTTGTCTAAACCGGCCCTTGGGTGTTATCGGATAAGCCGGTTTTCTTGTAGTGGTTATTAAGCTGGTGATAAGTCTATAACATATTTCATCATAAGTAATAGACTTGGGGGCTGGCATAGTAAGGATAACTAAGGAACAAGCAACAAGAGTTGTACCTCAGAATTTTGGTGTATTTGTTTCACCATATCAACTTCTAGATCCCGGCTGTTGTGCACTTGGTTTACATAACCAGAGACGATTTCTCCAATACTCAGATGAGCATAATCAGTGACATCCAGCCGGGTTTTGCGGCGTTCCAGAAGTTCTTCTTTGGCGGAGCACTTGGCCAGCGCAGTGGGTCTCCCCGATTCAACGAAGTCATTCCGGATGATTTCGACGTCCGGGTCATTCGCCTTGGCTGGGCTAGGGTTCTCCGGGTTCACAGAACCTTCCATCGCTTGTTCAACGGACGGATCAGTGGTGAAAGTTGGAGTATCATGGGCTGGTTCAGGCGGCGGCTCATGAGCGGAAGTATCAGGAACAACTGTTCTGAGCTCCTGTTCTGCAAGGATTGGCTCTTCGGCCGGCTTATTTCTCTTCGTCCTCTTGCTGGGCTTTACTTGTACACTGAAAATTAAAGGGTTAGCACAAAAACATGAGTAAGATAAGCACAAGATAAATAGATTATCATTACCCTAGAACGGTTTTAAAAGCCGGCATGCTGGACTGCATTGATTCGCCAGAGGAAGGTGAAGTTCCCTGATGGTTTGAGTCAGAGGAATTGAGTGGTTGACGAGTGAAACCCGCCAAAGGATACAAATAATATAAATCAGAGATAACCTCAGTCCGGCGTTTTCTTGTTGCATCGGGTAAGCCGGAGGAGAGATCCGCATCTTTACTGGTCCGGGTCTGCCTCCGACTCTCGTGAATATGTTGCTTCAAAAGAAATTGAGGATCTTGATAAGCTAAAGGATGTGAAAATCTTACTTTCCGGGTTACCCTTCGGACTTTCTGTCTCGGCAAAGGCTCGAAGTCGGAGGAAATTATAGTTACCTCTTCAGTTGCTGCATGACGTGCTCCCGTATCCTCGTACTGATAATCAGTGTCAATAAGATGGTTAAAGAAGGAGCCTAAAGAGTCAAGAGTTACCTCTGACTCGGAGGTATCGTCCAGATGAAACATATCCGAGGCGCTAGGTTTGTTTCCCTTCTTACGGGCAGTGGCTTTCCTGGTGGCTTTCTTGGCCTTTCTGGCTTTCTTTGCAGCCTCATGGTCATACTTGACCTTCCAGAATTTATCACCAGCCTGTGAAATATAGCAAGAGTTTTTTGAGTAAAGATGAAATTATCAAAGTGGAAAGTAAGATGCTCAAGTTAATGGTTTACCGCTGGAGCCGGGTTAGCCTTGCAGAAAGGACTTAAGCCCGCTTTCCTGCAATCTGCCAGGCTCTCGTTCAGAAGAGACTTGGTCATGTCATCAACGACATCTTCAGGTAAGTCGTCAGGACTGTGCCGTAGAGGATCATTTTTCTGGCGTGTATAATCGCACATCAAGCCGGGGCGGCGGCTCAAAGGAATCACCCGCCAGGCAATCCAAACCCGGACCAAGTCAATGCCGTTTAGGCCATTCCCAGAAGAGCTTTGATCTTGTTTATGGTGGGGGCAAGTGTCTGACGTTCAGCCGGAGATAATTTATCTGGTAAGGGATGAGTTGACTCCAGGCGCAGGGCGCGAAAGCCGGGCAAAGGGTTCTCATTGGCTGGAGAAGTGTCTCGACAGTAGAACCACGTCTGGTTCCAATCTTTAGGGTGACTCGACGGCTCGGCATAAGGGAAGAGACAATCTCTACGTCGCTGGATTGAGATTCCGCCAAGCTCCAAGCTGGGCCCGTGGGCACATTCGTTTTGACAGTTCAGATAAAATAACTCTCTAAAGAGTAGTATGCTGGGTTCTTCTCCAAGGTACACCTCATAGAATACTTGGAAATTACAGATGTTTGACATGGAATTGGGTCTGATGTCTTGAGGCCACAGGTCAAAAAAGTGCAAGTCGTCTCTGAAATTTTTTGAGCCGGGTGGAGCAAAGGCCCGGCTCATGTGATCAGTAAAAATGACAACTTCCCCATCCTTGGGTTGAGGTTTTTCTTCTGACGGGTCAGGAGCACGATAAGACAAGATCTCTTTCTTCGGCAGATGACCAGTCTTCACAAAACCATCTAAGATGCTATCAGTGACGGTGGATTTAACCCAGTTGCATGTGATGGGTGCTTTGTGAGCCTTGGGCGGCATTATGAAGGATGGAAGCCTATGACAAAATAAAAATTTCCGGTTCAAATTTAAGCCAGAGAAAATATTTCAATTCATATTCAACATGGCGGCTTACGAAGGGGCCTAATGATATATGGCTAATGTGTCAGATTGTTTAAGCCGCCATGGGAAACAGTAGAATTAAATTATTTAAATCTACCCTGGGCGTCAGGATTATTCATTGAGCATTGCCTCTTTAAGCCGGCGATAAGAGTCGCCATGGCTAACGGATATAGTTTTTTGCCTAATTATCGCACAAACAGGTTTCACAAGTTGCAGCTGCTATTTTGGATCAAACGGTGGTTCAGAAAAGAAAATATTCTAGACCTAAAAACTAGTACAGATAAGTTCGTGAGCTCTAATGAGGTCTTTTTACAAGCAAAAGGGATCTGCTAGGATTGAAAATGGATGCGAAGCAACTACCGCATGAGTTCCATACTACTTTTGGATCAAATAAAGCCACGGTGGAGGAGCTATGAAGAAACTGTGTTGAACCATGAAGAACACGGAAGAACTTGAAAACCCTAAATGCAGATCTGAAGTGCGGGAAGGTGAAGACTTACGGCTGTAGATCTACTGCGGAGGATCGCCGCCGTTCTCTGGTCGATTCAGGTTGATGCAGCGGCCAAGATCGACGAAGATGAGGTGCTCTGCTGTGGCGGCGGCGGCGGAGCTCGAGCAGCAGCGGAGTCGCGAGAGGAAGAAGACGACAGAAAGGGGGAGAATGAAGAAAGACCTAAAGGTCGTGCCTATTTATAAGGAAAGACTGACAGAGAGGGCGTGAGAAATGAGGAGGCCAGACGTGGATATCCAGCTACTCAGACGCCTCGATTTTCGGGATGGTCATTAAGATAAAGATCTGTTGAGATATGACAGAATAAAAATGAATTTAATGGAAGATGACGTCATGGCGGGTTATCATGAATCCAGAAGATGACGTCATGGCGGGTTATAACTTTTGCACAGACAGAAGCCAGAAGGTTTTTTCTTAAAGTATTGAAGATTGACATGAACCGGTTCAAATCAATCTGGGGCCTAATGTTGGGGATATAACTACTAGTGTAACCCGCCCAGGAGGGGCCGGGTTACGCTATGGTAATTCATCATAGGAAGCCCAATATCAAGCTTGAAGATGGCGGTTCAATAAAGGGCCTAAAGCCCGTAGGCGACTTAAGGCCCGTAGTGATAAACCACCGTTGGCATGACTTGTGTTGTAAGGCAAGATTAACTAGTCACCGAGCTGGACACTGTTTATGAGCTGGCCGGGACTCTGTAGGCCGCGGGGCGTCAACCCGTGTATATAAGGGGATGACCCGCCGGCGGCTTAAGGCAAGTAACATCAAATCAGTAGCCAGGCATAGCGGATTCGCTCCCTGGTCATCGAAACCCTAGTAATTCCATCTCAACTGGAGTAGGCTTTTACCTTCACCGTAAGGGGCCGAACCAGTATAACCCTCGTGTCCTTTGTCCCGCTTTAACCCCTTTAAGCTTCCTAGTTGCGATTGCTCCACGACTAAGTCCTTTCACGAGGGCATCAGCCGTGACTATTCCACGACAGGATAGGTTCCAGGTCGGCAGCCTGGGCTAGCAGGGTGGATGTCGTTTGAGTTCCTGTTTGTGTTTCATCTGTAGTCGGATGTTGACCTTGTGTATGATCTGTTGATGTATTCTTGGGGCGTTTGTGCCTTATGTATGTATCCCCAACTATTATGTAATGGTTTGATGTAATGATATCCACCTTGCAAAAGCGTCTTCAAGATGCGCTTCTATCCTTGGAGGGACCTTCGAGTTCCTTTAGGATAGGGTCGCATCTTGGGCGTGACAAGTTGGTATCAGAGCCTCGACCGACCATAGGAGCCCCCTTGATTGATCGTGTAGTTTGGCCGATGTCGAGTCTAGAAGAAAACTTTTTTGGAGTCTAGTTATATCGGAGAGTAGGATTTCTTTTTACTCCTCAGCCCCTTCGTCGCTTTGGTGAGAAATCTTGACGTAGGTGTTTTGAACTACTCCTCTTCCCCTTCAAATTTTTCTTTAGGATCATGCGGTTAGTTTTCGTTCGCTGCCCATCCTCTTTTATCCGGTGCATCTCTCGTCAAGTCGACTCAAACCTCTTTGTCTTTGGCAGATCAATCCTAAGCTCTTTTCAATCGATGTTGTTTTTCCCATCCGGAGTTGTTTTTCTTTTCCCACCCGCCCACCCTTCTTCTTCTCGGAACCGGAGTCTGTAATCGAGTATCCATTCTACTCGTGCGAAGTCTTTGCATTCTTCCCTAAATCATTTCAACCGGTGATTTTCTCTTCAAGTTATTCGTCGATTCCTC
>NC_057811.1:341903094-341905826 GCF_018294505.1 Triticum aestivum
CTCTATTCGAGCATCAATTTCATTCATGCGGAATATCTTCAGTTTTTCCTCAATTGTATCAACCGGTGAATTCTCGCCTAGTTAATCATTGTTCGTCTCATTTCCTTTTCCGGTGGATCCAATTCAAGTTTTCGGTGTTGATCGTATTCTTTTCCTTGACCGAAGTGTTTTCCCCTTGCTCGTTCCTCCTTTCGCCATTCTATTATCCCGGAGTGTTGAAGACATCTTAGAAGATTCGTATTTGCATCCATCTAATTCGAGGTTGTCACCCCATTCAAGTATTTCAATCGTTCCGGTGCATCATCTCTTCTTCAATCCTTCCAACGGTGTTTCTCTTTAGTGGGCCCATAACCCACATGTCTTTCCCAGGATCTTACCTGACTCTTCTGATTTTCCCGGAGGTATTCTCTAGTTCTTTTGAAATTTGACGTAAGTATGAATTTCATCAGTCAGATGCCTTCTCCAAGATAGCTTCCAAATTCTTTTATGTTCGGTTCGATCTCTCCTCTTTTTATTCTTTTGGAGTGTTTCAACAAATTTCTTCAAGGTGTTTCTCATCGTCATTCTCATCTTTTGAAGACTGAAATAGAGTTTCTCTTAAATCTTGCCCGTTCTCCCAGAGATTCGCGGTGCTAGCTTGTTGTTATCCTCTCAAATTATTTCAAATTGTGCAATTTTATTCATCCATCCGGAGTATTTCAGGAGTTGTTTTTTTCCATTTCGATCATCCGGAGGCCATCTTTTCGGAATACCTCTTCGTTATAAGTTTTCAAATTCATTCTTCAATTATTCTATACCCGTGCCCCTTCGTTCGTCTCAATATTCTTCCGGTGCTTTGTTCAAGTAATCTGTAATCAGTTCGAGACCTCTTCATTCCGTGGTATCAAATTCCCTCAAGTGCCTTCGTGCTTTTCTAATTCTTCCTGGTGATTCATTCTCCTTCGTCATTCAATTTTGAATTCTTACGGTGGTTCGTTCAAGATTTCTTTTCTGTTGTTATCGTATCAATTCATTCGTTCTTTCCAGTCCTACCGGTGGTTCTTGATGTTTTTCCCAAGTATTGCGCTATATCTCCCCTTAATCTTTTCCCAATGTGAATAAGTTGTATGCCATCCATTGCTTCTCATCAATTTAATTGGTCGAGGATGAGCATAACATAATTCTTATTCTTCTTTCTTCATGTGGATTAATATCTTCTTTTCGGAGTTTGTTCATCTTATCACATTCTCGGTTCAAAGTGTTTTCATCTTTTCTTTTCCGGAGTTCCAAGCCTTCTCGCTTGTCTCGTTGCGAAGCTCCATCCAAATCATCACAGGGCTTTAACCTTATCCCTTTCATCCTTCAATTTTATCTCGTCATCCTTCTGTTACCGGAGTTCTTCATGGTGGTTCGTAAGGATTTAATTCATTCTTCAAGTGTTCATCAAGATTCTTTTGGAGGAGCTTAAGTATCTTTTCTTCTTGCATCTCGAAGTGCAATTAATTCTCCGTATTCTTTTGAAGTGGAGTTTTGCATTTCTTCGTTCTCCTCAGCTATTCAATCTTTTTCGATTGTGGTCGGTTATCACCTCATAATTTTTGAGATGTTATCCATAAGTCCGCAACAAGCTTATCCTTTTCGTTGTTGATTTTCTCAACAATTCCGGTCTATGTTTCCTTCTAAGGATGCTCTCTATTTCATTCATGGTAGAAGTTGTCATTTTCTTCCCCGTTCTTCTCATTCCACTCTTTCAAGTCTTCCGGAGGTTTTGTGTTGTTCTCAAGTCAAGTATCGTTCCATTTCTCAAGTTCATGTTCTTTTCTTTCCTTGTTCAGCCAGAGTTCTGCCTAAATTCTTTCATTCTTATTCCGCTTCTATCTTGTTCTAACCGAAGTGGTTTCGAATTCATTTTTGTTTCGAAGCTTTGATTCTCGTCATATTCGTCGTTTCCTTTTCCTACTCGAGTGTTCTTGACCTTGTTCATCCTATCCCTATTGTTCTTATTTCACCCCATCCCTTTTTCCCTTCCGTCTCGGTCCTAAGATCTCGGGACGAGATCTCTTGTTAGCAGAGGAGAGTTGTAACGCCCCGAATCCGATGCACCATCTGTCTTCCGTTTATTCGTCGTCGTTGCCATGTCATTTGCTTGCGTGTTGCATTTTGTCATGTCATCATCTGCATTGCATCCTCATGTTTTCAAAACTTGCATCCAGTCTTTTTCCCCGTTATTCGTTTCGTGTTCCGACACTCTCACACGCACCCGTTGCACCTCTCGGACCTCGTTTCGTGAGTGGCATAACGGAATGGGATGAAACTTGGCGTGCAGTGTTGTTTTAGACTAAGTAGACCGCCTGTCAATTTTCGTTCCATTTGGAGGTCGTTTGACGCCCCAATGGTTAACCTCGTAGCCCGAAACCCCTCTCTCTTTGCAGCCCAACAACCCTTCACCACAGCCCATGAGCCCATCCAAACCCCATCCATGCTCTCGGTCGTTGGATCATGATCGTGTGGGCGAAAACCGCTCCTCATTTGGACACTCCTAGCTCCCTCCACCTATATAAACACCCCTCCCCCCGAAATTCGCGGATGAACCCTAGTCTTCTTCCTCCTCGCGTCGCCGGACACGCCCACCCCCATGCTCGGACGTGTCCGCCGCCGCCCTCCAACCAATCCACCGCCGCCACGTGTCCCCCCGCCTCCTCTCTCTCCTCCCCGCCGCCAGGCCCGCCCCGGGCCGCCTCACCCGTGCGCCG